>NC_061113.1:170345036-170350488 GCF_002878395.1 Capsicum annuum
TAAGAATTTCAAATCAATCGAGCCATCAGGATGTTGAATAACTCGTTGTATCATCACCACCGATACCAAAACAACCACTACCACCACCAACACTAAAACCACCAACACCACTACCACCACCAATACGAACACCAATACTAACACCACCACTAATACCAGTACCAATACCACTACCACCACCAAAACCAATTCCACTACTAAATCTAGCACCACTAATACAATGCTACCACCACCAATACCATTACCACCACCACCAATACCACCACCACCACCAATATCAATACCACCAACACCAATACTAATGCCAACACAACCATTACCAGTAATACAAACACCATCAATAACAATATCATAAAACAAAAACAAATAACAAAACCAACAACAAACAATAAACAAACAATACCAATAATGCCAACAACACCACCAACAGCCACCAACACCACCACAATCTCTATCCAATAACACCAAGAAAGTCAACGGAATACTATGATAAAAACTAGAGTTTTCTCAAGTTTTTTCTATATTTATTAGCATCAAAACTCAAAATTATTAACCCATTTTTAAAGATAATACAACTAAAAGTCTTTTTTCATTATTAACTAAAAAGCCCTAATTTTTTTTAAAAACTAACAAATATAAAACTCTTCTCGAACTCTGTTACCTATAAAGATAGAGAAAACGACATATACAAGCAAGAAGAAAATCAAAATAATAACTATATGGTCGAAAATAGGAAGAAAATTGATCTGTTGTGAAAGGTTGAGAAATCAGTTGAGTAGTTATTAATTTTATTATTGAGAGAGAAAGAAAAAAGAGAGAACTTAAGATTTGAAATGATGAAATATTTTTTCCGCTACTGAATAAAATGGAATGATGTGAAAAATGACTGACCCCTTGCATTTTTTACTCATTAATTAAAGAATGATAAGTTTTGAAAATATTAATTTGGTCTGAATTGATCTTAATTAATTTTTTAAAAGAGATAAATTTTAACTATTTGATTATAAATAAAATTATTTTCACTAAAATTTTTTTTCAATTATTAAGCTCAATTGGAACTTTAATGAATTTGATATTAACTTAATAATAATTTAATATTAATTGAAACAAATAAAAACATCTGTTCCAATATATTACTCAATTATGGCAACAGTTGAATAATATGTTAGAAATGACCAAAAAATTAAAATAATCTGTTACAAAATATAAGTCATCTATTGTAATAGATGAATAATATATTGTAAATGACTAAATAGATAACATCATTTGTAGTAATAGATGAGTCATCAATTGCAACAGATGAGTATATTTGTTTGGTCATTTCCAACAGATGAATCATGTGTTGCAACAGGTTGAATCTGTTGTAATATATTATACAATAGCTGAATATGTAATAGCAATGAGATTAATTGAAATTGTAATTGAACTTATAAAATCATATTTAATTCTACCTAAATCAATATTATTATTACAAATAGTGGCTTGATATGAATAATTTTAACTCAAATTAATTAATTAATGACTCTATTCAGGACGAACACATTAATTGATCATATAATTGCAATGAGATCAATTGAAATTGTAATTAAACTTATCAAATCACCTTTAATTTGAGCTAAATCAATATAGTTATTATAAATAATGGCTTAATTTTAATCATTTCAACTTAAATTGATCAATTGACGACTCTACTCTGGACGACTACAATGGTTGATCATGTAATTGGAATATGATCAATTGAAATTGTAATTTAACTTATCAAGTCACATTTAATTCTTGCTAAATAAATATAGCAATTATAAATAATGGCTTGATTTGAATCATTTCAACTTAAATTGGTCAATTGATAACTCAACTCAGGACGAACACAATAGTTGATTATGTAATTGCAATGAGACCAACTGAAATTATAACTAAACTTATCAAATCATATTTATTATATATAAATTAATATATTTATTAAAAATAATTGCTTGATTTGAATCATTTCAACTCAAATTGATCAATTGATGACTCTATTCGGGACGAACACAATAGTTGATCATGTAATTGCAATGAGATCAATTGAAGTTGTAATTGAACTTATAAACTCACCTTTAATAATAGATAAATCAATATAGTTATTACAAATAATGTCTTTATTTGAATCATTTCAACTCAAATTGGTCAATTGATGACTCCAGGACGAACAAAATAGTTGATCATGTAATTGTAATGAGATCAATTGAAATTATAATTGAACTTATCAACTAACATTTAATTTTAGCTAAATAAATATAGTTATTACAGATAATGTCTCAATTTGAAGTATTTCAACTCAAATTGGTCAATTGATAACTCTACTTAGGACGAACACAATAGTGATCATGTAATTGCAATGAGACCAATTGAATTTATAATTGAACTTATCAAATCATCTTTAATTCTATCTAAATTAATATAGTTATTACAAATAATGACTTCATTTGAATCATTTCAACTCAAATTGATAATTGACGACTCTCGTCAGGACAAACACAATAATTGCGATGAGATTAATTGAAATTGTGATTGAACTTATCAACTCACCTTTAATTCTAGATAGATCAATATAGTTATTACAAATAATGACTTGATTTAAATCATTTCAACTCAAATTGGTCAATTGATGACTCAAGTCAGGATGAATACAATAGTTGATCATGTAATTGCAATGAGATCAATTGAAATTATAATTGAACTTATCAACTCACTTTTAATTATAGATAACTAAATATAGTTATTACAAGTAATGGATTGATTTGAATCATTTCAACTCAAATTGGTCAATTAATTATTGTACTCAGGACGAACACAATAGTTGATCATGTAATTGCAATGAGATCAGTTGAAATTATAATTGAACTTATCAACTCACCTTTAAATTTAGCTAAATCAATTTAGTTATTAAAAATAATGCCTTGATTTGAATAAACAGAGGACTAACCTATTGCAATACATGACACATCTGTTGAAAATTAACACAATTCTAGACATATGTTACAATAGATGATCAACCTATTACAACAGATGAATAATATGTTGGAAATGACCAAATAAACATAGACATATATCGCAATAAATTACTTATCTATTGAAAATTAACAAAAAACTATAGATATCTATTGTAATAAATGACTTACCTATTTGGAAATTATTAGACAAATATAAACGTTTGTTGCAATGGATGACCCATCCATTGGAAATTATCAAGCAGATAGCATATTTGTTGCAATAGATTACCAATCTGTTGAAAGATCTTTTTTTAAGCAATTTTCTGTCTGGAATAAAAAAATAATGATAAGGAAGGAGATCAAAAGTTTTTAGACTTTTTAGGATAACTCAAAAGTCAAAAGTCTCCCCCATTTTGTTGTCTTTTCATTTTCACTGACTCCTATATTTGTTCTTTTCAAAGGACGTAAAGGACGTCCACCCTACATATTTAATAATATTTAAATCAAACCCATCTCTAGAATTTTCTTTCAACCACCACACAAAATATATTATATATTTCTCCTCTCTTTTCCTTCAATTTCCTCTCTTCTCTTCTCTTCTCTGCTCTGAGTTCTTACCCTAATTAATTAGACTGTCATCTACCTCCTTTTGGTGTTTTTTTTATTCTCTTTACTCTTGACATGATATGTATGGTGTACTATTTTTATTTTTTTCCTTCTTGTCTTCTTCTTTGCCTATTCATGAAATTTTTCATGTCTTCTTTAATAAAAATTAGTTATTCATATTAGTTAATATTAGTTATTTAAATTAAATAGCTATAAAGAAAGATTTTATATGTCATATTTTTTCCCTTATGAACTATTTTTAAATAAATAATCGAAGCATAGACATGACCATTGAGTTCTTCAAACAGATGGTCAATTTATGACAACAAATTGGTCATCTATTAGAAGAACTCAAAATTTGGATTGAGTTTTTTGAGTAGAAGGCCCATCTATTGCAATAGACTGGTTATCTATTGGGAGGACTAAAAAACCTTGTTGGCACTTTAGTGTTTTATTTGTTTGTTGTTGGTTTTGTTATTTGTTTTATTTTGTTGATGTTATTTTTGGTAAACATACACTAAAAACCTTGTTGATATTATTTTTGGTGCGTTGGTAGTGGTGTTAATGTTGGTGTTGGTGTTGCAACAGGCGAAATATCTAGTAGACAATGTTAAAATAGGTTTTCCAATAGATTCCCCATTTATTGCAATAGATGAATCAGCTATTGGAATAAATCAAAACATCTCCTCCAATAGATGACCCATATGTTAAAATCGATGAATCACCTATTGGAAGAAATCAAATTAGTAGCAAGACTGTCTTGATATCTTCCAACAGATGACCCATCTATTACAATATATTGGTCATCTGTTGTAACAGATGGGTCATTTTTTAGAATTTCTATTGTAATTTTTTATATTTATTGAATTACTTTTTACTATTTTTGTTAAATTATACATATATTAATTGTAATGATTTTCTATTTTTCTCTTGTTTGTAGATAAAAGATGTCTTCCAAAAGAAAAGAAAGTAAAAGTGGATCGACTTTTGACTGTCCAACATAAAATACTAAAGTAAAGATGGGTTTGGAGGAATAAGATGCTTGTAGATGAAACAACTTCATATGTGGGAGGTATGTATTACTGATCAGGTTATCGTGAAAACACACATAAAGTACAATATTTTGTGAATGTTAATTTTTATCGATTAGACATTGATCATTCAAACAAGATCTTACATTTTACAATTAAGTTTGATAGGTCTAAACTAATAAGTTTGAGGAACCTAAAAGGTGGTGTCGGTACCCTATTACAGTTTAATGATGGTTTTGCTAATGTTTATGTGCCAAGTTTGAAGAAGGGATCAAGTTTTAGTGACAGTGTAGAGATTCAATAGTGATTAGACTAATTTTAAGGGTTCAATGGACTTTTGAAAGGTCTCCAAAGTGTCACATTGCTGAAAACAAGAATAGAAATCCCATAGAAATTGCCCTAGTCCAAATTTATATGGATGGGTTGCTCGGGGTGATAATTATACAATAGAAGGTGCTTGGGAGAATATCTATGAAAGAAGGGGGAGTTGTTGAAGACTATCTCAACTTGGACCTTATTAAAGAAAAGAAACACAGGGTAGTAAGAACCTTTTACCAAATTTGGCCGATGAAATTGACATGAAAAATAAAGAAACTGAATGATCTGCAAAATGAAAGTGTATTGAAAAATGAAAATCCACCACTAGCTGTTGTAAATAAAAATGCTAAGTTGATTGTGGCTGTGCAATTTTCCAGGAACTACGACTATTTAGCATGGTTTGAGCAATCACCTCCAAAAAAAAACACCATCTAAGGAATCTGCTTTCTGGGAACTGATAGATGGGAAGATGTACAATCAAGAATGAAACTTGCACCAAGAAATTCCGAAGTTAAAATAAGGGAT
>NC_061113.1:170353488-170385380 GCF_002878395.1 Capsicum annuum
TTTAACTTCAAAAATTACCACCTTGGCTTAATCCCTTATTTTAACTTTAGAAGTTCTTGGTGAAATTATCATGCTTGACTATATATCTTCCTATCCCTCAGGAATCAACACTCAAAAAGCCCTAAGCCGCTACATACTAAACCTACCCACTAAGATAATTTTTTGATTAGAATGACTTCTACTTCCGGTGGGATTAACACATCGGAGGAACTAGTAATCCATAACAAAGATGATAAGCAGAATGAACACGTGAAAGAGAAATTTATACTGACATACTTACGCCTAAAGAGTACATACATGAGAATAATAGGGTGCATTCAAAACAATTCATGATGGTGCATGGTGAACCAAGCATTACGTGGTAATATTTGAAAGTGAAAAACATGATATTGTAAGAGAATTTACAATACGCAATAATTCATAAGTTTTCCTATGGAAAGCTCGATCTTAACAAGTTGAGGAAAACTATACTAGTACAATATGGAATCAAAAGAGAATGTACAATTGGAGTTTTAGATGCTATACATATTCTCATTAGATTGAATGGATTGGAAGATTATGTGAAACTACTGTCAAATATTATTTTTTATATTAAGGCAAAGGACATGTATTGGTAGATGAGAACATTTAAATTGTATCCTTAGTTTGAACCAGATATTGAAACCACGATCAGAATAGCATGGATCTCAATGCTAGATTTACCACTAAATTTTTTGTAAGAGAAGTGATTTTTTCTATAGCTTCTGCAATAGGGAAACCTCTAACTGTGGATATGACAATAGGGAATCATACCAGGCCTAGTTGTCCAAGGGTAAAGGTTGAAGTTGATCAGATTGCTAAGCTACCTTAGCGAGTTAGAATTAATAAAGAGAATGAATAAATGGGAGATATAAAGTCATAATGGGTCAGCATATAGTATGATTACATGCCTAAGTATTGCAAAAAGTTTTCACTGCAAGGGCATGATGAAGCAAGCTATTGGAATATTCATCCGGAGTTACACGATAAGGTGCAGAGTGAGAAGGAAAATATGAGCAACAAAAGAACACATGGACAAGATGATGGACAAAGGTAATTGGAGAGAAGAGTTGTAGATAACAGACAACAATGGTTGCAAAGGAGAAGTAAATATAAAAGGGATAAATATGAGCAAATAATTGGTGAGGTAGAGCAAGATTCTCATAAGGAATTGCCTATTTCAAACACTTTTGAAACTTTGATTGAATTAGATGGGAATAATAATAATAATAATAGGAGTAAAGACAGTACCAAGGAATCAACAAAAGATTGGGTTAATAAAAGCTTTGGTACGAATGAGACATAAAATGAGAATGCAGAGAGGAGTAGTCCAGTACCTAAAAAGACTCAATCAAATCAAGATGACACTTGTTCAGGCCAAAAGTTAGATAGTAAAAGGAAAGAATAAGATTCAACAATGCAACAGAAAATGGAACAACAGCAGCATAAAGAACAAAATGCTTTACAAGGAGAAAAAGACAAGGGTCACCAAGGGGAACCAGAGAGCTTTAATAATGCTGTAGAATTAATGTTTATAAATCAGCAGAATACAAATAGGGAAGACATGATTGTGGAAGGAATAGTACCACTTGCAATTGATGTAGGAAACTAAATTGAACTTTTAAATGTCAACCAAGTAGATATGGATGAGGAGTATTTGGAGGATAATATTTAGTAAGTGGCTAGAAATTGAATTTGTCCCCCCAAAAGATACAGAATTTGAGTGCTATGCATGGAAAACAAAAAAACAACAGAAAGCCAGTAGAAAGTGCAATACAGATAAGGAACCACAACGGTAAATCAATATCAAGATGAATACTTTGATAGAGAATATAAGATCTGTCAATAAACAGAAGTCTTTCACAAGGTTAATTACAATGAACAAGAGATACCAGTTTTACTTTATAGGATTCATGGAGCCTTTCCAGGAAAGCTTTAATATTGAAGACTATAATAGGAGATTGGGGTGCAGTATACTACAAAAAATATATCAAGTAAGATATGGGCATTCATGGATTCAACAGTGGAGTATAGGATAATCAGCAATGAAGAACAATAACTTACACTAAAGTTGGAGAGGGATATCAGTACATGTTACATTGGTGTATGCAGAGTGTACTCCTAATGAAAGATTAGCCTTGTGGGAATATTTGGGAGATTTATATGATAGAATTAATGATCCTTATCTAGTAGGAGCAGATTTTAATGTCATTAGGAATGAAAAAGACAAAATTGGGTGGACTACCAGTTACAGTAGCAGCAACAACTAATTTTAATCATTGTATAAATATTTATGACCTTAAAGAGACTATATTTAAAGGTAGCAAATATACATGGTGGAATGGGAGGAATAATGAAGAATGAATATTCAAAAGGTTAGACAGGGTGTTATATAATGACATTATGATAGATGCATTTCCAGTCTTAGAGGTGGAGCATTTGGTAAGGAGTGGTTCTGATCATGCTTCTTTGCTATTGAATTTTAGTAGAACAAAGGAGAATACTATTAGATATTTTAAATTTATAAATTTATGATTGAAGGAGGACTCTTTTATGGAAGTGGTAAGGAAAAATTGGCAGCATGAAGTAGAAGGAAGCCCTTTTATTATCTTTCAACAGAAGCTTAAAAATCAAAAGTTGCTTTAACTGAATGGAGTAAGAAGAAGTTTGGTAATATGTTCTAAGATATATCTACCTTAGAGGAGATCTTACAGGTAAAGGAGAAAAAGTTTGAGGAGGAGCCTTCTCCAATTAATAGAGCTAATATGCAAAAGGCTCAAGCTGATCTAAGTATTCAACACAAAAAGAAGGAGGAATTTTAGAGGCAGAAAGCAGGTTTTGAATGTTTCAAAAATGGAGAGAGAAATACAAAACTTTTCCATACAATAGTGAAAGGTACAATGGCTAGATTGAAGATCTCAAGAATTCAAAATGATGAAGGAGTATGGTTAGAAGAACAAGCTAAAATTGCTGAAGCTGCACAAAAGTTTTATCAGAAATAGTTTACTAAGAAGGATGTTGAATTTGATATCTCAATGTTAGAAGTATTACCATTAGTAACTTCTCATAAGTAGAACAATTAGTTGAAGAAACCGCCAGAGTTGAAAGAAGTTAAGAAAGCTATAATGGGTCTAAGCAGAGATAGTACAGGGGGACCAGATGGTATAAAAGGAGCATTCTATCAAGATAATTAGGAGATAATAGGTAAAGATATTCATCTTATGATAATTTTTTTATTTTGTAGATTCGAGTTGCCAAGATTCATTACACACACCAATTTGGTACCGTTGCTAAAAAAGTTGGTAATGAATACATTTTTTGATATGAGACCTATTTCCCTTAGTAATTTTGTGAATAAGGTCTTTTCAAGAATAATTTGTGAAAGAATTAAGGGATTTCTGCCTGACATAATCTCTGAGGAGCAAGCTAGATTTGTTCAAGCTAGAAGCATTGCAGAAAATATTTTGGTGGTGTAGGAGATAGTATTAAAAATAAGGAAAAGAGGAAAACCTCCTAATATGTCTATGAATTTGGATATGATAAAGACATATGATAGGGTGGAATGGTTGTTTCTCACAAAATTTCTAAGAAAAATAGGATTTTGTGAAGAAATAATTGACATGGTGTATAGACTAGTTACAAATAATTAGTACTCTATCTTATTGAATGGTCAGCCTAAAGGATTTTTTAAATCACCCAGAGGGTTGAAACAAGGAGATCCATTATCTCCCACTTTATTTATATTAGCAGCTGAGGTGTTGACTAGAATCTTGAAATCTCTGCTTAATAACAAACAGTTCAAGATGTTTATGATGCCAAGTGGAAGCCCTAAAATTATTCATCTTGCCTTTGCAGATGATATGATTATTCTGTGAAAAGGTAAAGTAGGAACATTGAAGATGATTACAAACACACTAGCTAAGTATGAACAAGTGTCTGGTCAGAAGATTAACAAGGAAAAAGTGCTCTTTATTTACACAAAGGGGTATCTAACGGTACAGTTGGTATGGCTGAGGTAGCAATAGGAATATTGAGACAAGAGTTTTCCTTTATATATTTGGGTTGTCCAATCTTTTACAGGAGAAAAAAGAAGATTAGCAGTCCTTAATGAACAGGATAACTAATAAGTTGCAAAGCTGTAAAGGTAAAATTTTGTCTCATAGAGGCAGAGTTAGTCTGATATAACATGTCCTCCAAAGCATCCTTATTCACTATTTTTCTATTATGAATCCTCTTCCTAATGTTATGAGTACAATTCATAGAGATTTTGCTCAATTTTTCTAGAGTAATATAATAGGAGGCAGGGGTAGACATTGAGTAAAATAGAATATTTTGTGTCTGCCTAAGGAAGAGGGTGGTTTAGATTTTAGAATGATAAATAGTGTTTCTACAACCTTATTTTGTAAACTATGGTGGAAATTTAGAACAATAGAGTTAATTTGGAGTAGGTACATGCATAATAAGTACTATAAAAAAGAGCATCCCAAGGAGTTAATATGGAAAGTTGGAGAATAGGGATCCCAAGTATGGAAGAAAATGTTGATTGCTAGAGATCTTATAGATCATAATATCTTATGAAAGATTAAAAAGAGGGAAACAAACATCTTGTTTAATAACTGGACTGGGCTAGGAGAGTTATATTCCTTTAAAAGTATGGAAGATGATGTTAGACTTCAAAAAGTGAAGGAACTAATAAGGGATGGAAGGTGGAATAAGGAGTTGTTGTATTCTTTATTTCCAGAAGTAATTGTTTACTACTTCACTCATAAGATCATTCCACTAGGCCAAGGTAATGAATAAGACACAATAATTTGGAGTATTGATTTTAAAGGCTTGTTTACAATAAAGAAAGCTTGGTAATATATTAGGCAAAGAAAGAAAGTGAATAATATTTATAAGGATATTTAGGAGAAGGGATTACCTTTTAAAATATCCTTTATTATATAAAGGTTTTGGAAAGAAAAGATTCCAGTGGATGCTAGCATCAAGAGATGGGGTGTTGAAGGCCCATCAAGGTGTTGGTTCTGTATCAATCTAGAACAAGAGACTATGTCTCATGTATTCTTGAGATCAAATATTGCTAACAGGACTTGATCCTACTTTGCTAATTTTGCAGGTATATATATCCAGGGATTAAGTTTAAGAGAAACAATTTTGCAGTGGTGGACAGCTGAAGTAAAATGTAGAGATAAGGTGTACTTTAAATCTTTACAAAGTTTTATCATCTGGGAATTATAGAAGAAGAGAAATAGAAAGAAATATTAAGGAAGGGATGTAACTATACATAGAGTGATTCTAAACATTTCTAGGAATATGAGGATATTGTTAAAGGTAAGAAAACCCAAGATGGTATTCTCAACGTATTGGCCAGGAATATTGAGGGATTTCGCACTTCTAAAGCCTACAATAAGAGGTATTGCTGTGTTGTGGGGATTCCCTAAGAATGGATAGGTGAAATACAATATTGATGGAGCTTCAAGAAAGAATCCTGGAAGAAGTTAATATCACTACTGTCTAAGGGATGAAAAGAGAGATCTACATTATATTGAAGGGGCAATGATTGAAGATACAAATAACATAGAAGCTGAAGCAATTGCTATTCTAAATGTAGCAAAACATTACAATCTTATGAAGTTTGAAAAAGTGATTATGTAGATAGATTCATTGGCAATGCAAAAAATACTAAAAAAGGAGTGAGATTATACATGGAACATAGCAGAGCATATACAATAAATCTGGCAGTTGATAGCAGGAAAGAAAATACAAGTTTAGCATATTCACTGAGAAGAAAATCAATTAGCTGATTTTTTACCAATTGGGCTCTAGACAATGGTAACTTCATATTTATATCATTCCAACAGATATATACAATAGGAAAGAGAATAATAGATAGTGATAAGCTACAATGACCTTATCTGAGATTTTCACCAATAAAGGGGTGAAGGGGGTTGGGAAGGCTAAAGCTAGTTTTTTGTATGATGTTATATTTACATATACCAATAACTGTGAAACAGCTACTAGCCTACTATACAACAACCAACAAAAAAGGACTCTCAATCGGGGGGTCCATAGGTTAGATACAACTTTAACAACCTATGGAACAGAGTACATTCCAAACAATCCTAGTTTTGAGCATCCTATTATCTCTCTACCATCCTTGTTTGTAGATTAGAAGGGTGCTTAGTAACTCAAGATTTAGGGGTATTCAGAGGAAACATGGCAAATGTTAGTTACTTGGAAGTGGTAACAGTGTTTCTTTGTCTAGATCCTTTGATTCACTTCAAAAAGCACACCAACATCCCATCTACTGGAGAACACAGTTGCACAAGAAGAAAATCATGCAATCAGAGCTTACACAAGGAGTATCGACAAATAACAGAGAGCCAAAATAAAAAAGAAGCTTACTTATGCAAGCTGCACTAGGATTTAAGCAAACGACGCCATGAAAATTCATTAATTACCTAGAGCTAAAGAAAAGTAAATTGATGCTGAACAAAGGGATACATGGCTGTAGTAGCAGAAGCAGCGAAATAAACAAAAGGGAAATGGGAGCTCAATTTAGCAACCCTACTACATTTATCTCTTTTCCACTTTATTTTCATTTTGTTTTAAATTTTAAAGTGGACCAGGTAGGATTTATATGTTTGGGCTATTATGGAATGGGTTGGTCTATTCTTGCACAAAACTTTGTTTAAATTGATTAATAAAAGTGCAAAAATTCAACCAAAAAAAATCCATCTCTTGTTGCTCGCAAAACGACTTCCTTGGACTTGTGTTTCTTTCTTTGGAGATGATCATCCAGACCATGTTAATTAGTCATACTTACCTAGAAAAGTGTACAACTTCAGTCTACTTTACCATATTTCTTTTCAACACCAACTGACGGATTTCATTTTTGGATACATTTTTATATTTACAGATCATTCAAATTTATTTTTCAAGTCAATTTTATTGTCCAGAGTCGCTACAAGTTCCTTTCTTGCTACCCTGTGTTTCTTTTTTAATAAGGTTTAAGATGATATAGTCTTCAACAACTCCTCCTTCTCCCGTATATATTCTCCTATAGCATAATCTATTGTATAATCATCAACTCGAGCAACCCATCCATATAAATTTGGACTAGGGGAATTTCTATTGGTTTTCCATTCTTATTTGTTGCAATGGGAGGCTTCGAAGGCCTTTTCAAACTCTATTGCACCATTAAAACCAGTCCCATCACTATTGAATTTCTATATCCTACTCCAAACTTGACGTATAAACATGAGCAAACCCATTATTAAATTATAATAGGGTATCGACATGCCCTTCTTAGTCCCTCAGCCTTATCAGTTCGGTCCTATCAAATTTAACTGTAAAATTCAGGATCTTGTTTGAAGGATCAATGCGTAATCGGTAAAAAACAGCATTCATAAAATCATTATACTTTATTTGTGTTTTCACGATAACCTGATCAGTAATACATAACTCCCATAGATAAAAGTATATCCATCCATTTGCACACACCTTATTCTTCCCACCACATCAATGTCAAATAGTGTTTTATCTTCAGTTCCCATCATGAAGTACTATACAAAACAACTTTGGCTCAAAAGGTAACCATCTTTAAAATCTTTTTTCTTAATTTTCTTGGAAGGGTAACAAAAATCTCCAAAACTAAAAACCTGATTGAGAAATCCTTGCTGCTATTGGATTGAGTTCTTCCAACAGATGACCCATCTGTTGAAACAAATGAGAAATCTATTGGAAGAACTCAATCCAATAGCAAAGGTGTTTAGTACTCCCAATAGATGACCAATTTGTTGGAATAGATTGGCATCTATTGGAAGAACTCAATCCAGGTTTTGTGTTCTTCCAATAGATGACCAATCTATTGCAACAGATGGTCCATCTATTAGAAGAATAGAATAAAAAGGTTATTAATAAAAAATGATTATTAAAAGGGTGAAAATTCATTGAATTTTTGATTATTTAATAAAGAAAAATGGTTATTTAATTTTAATAACTAATGTTAATATTAAAAAGGTGAAAAGTCATGAATTTTCACCAGTTTGATTTAAATGATCGAAAAGTCACCAGTTTAATTTAATTAAGGCATGTGATTAATAAAGAAGAGGTGAAAAATCTTGAATTTTTGCCTAACACATTCAAATTCATTCCTCTATAAATAGGTCCCTCCTTACTCGTTCAGTCTGCTCCACTTTATTTATTTCTTGCATCTTATCTTTCTAAAAATTCCATTACATCTTTAAAAAGAAGATTTATTTTTCATCTATTAAGGTATGTTGTTTTTGTAAAACTACTAGTTGGTAGTGTACGTTGTATTATGTTCGGACTCTTTCCTTTTCTTTAGTATTTAACGCTTTTTATTAATGCATGCATGTTCTAGATATGGTTGATTTGGGTTAGGACATGGTGATTCTGCATGACACTGACACCATGCAGGAACTTCAATGAAGGATTTATAAACTCCAATTGGAGTTGAGATCTATGAGAGCAAGACTGCTTCATGAAATTCGAAGGCTGAGGAGGGCCTTGCTGTTGCCGGTTGACAATGGATTTCTGATTGACAATAATATTAATAATAATAATAATGATAATAATAATACTAATTAGGTTATGTTTTTTCTTTTAGCATATGTATTTTGTTTTATTTATATCGGATCTACCTAAACCTAATGTATCTTTTGATTTATTCTGTTTTGTATTTTTGTATATATTGAATGAAAATATCTATGTTTGGTCGACTTTGACTTTATTTATTATTTAATTTTCATTCTATCCATTACTTTATCTTAACATATTGAGAGTTGGAGGTAGGTTTGAGTGTTTGACATAATTTTGAATTCAGTAGTAATAGCAAGAGTTTTGAGTTCTTTCAACAGATAGACCATCCGTTGAAACAAATTGATCACTTGTTTGAAGAACACAAACTAGTGGCAAGAACTCTATTGTGTTCTTCCAACCGATCTGTTGTAACAAATAGTCTGTCTATTTGAAGAACACACTCAAGTAGCAAGGGTTTTGAGTTTTTTTCCAATAGATTACCTATATGCTGCAACATATTGGTCACCTATTGGTTGAACACAATCTAGTTTGATGAACTGTATTGTGTTTTTCCAGTAAATGTCCATCTGTTATAATAGATAGGTAATTTGCTGAAAATATTTTTCTAGTCTATTGTATTTAGTTCCTGTTACCTTTTTGATTGATGCACAAGTTAATAAAACATATTTTATTTAATAAATAATAGCATTTACATTCCCAACAATGAGTTAAAATTATCAAAGTCCATAACAAACAACAACACAAGACTATTACAACAATCATGGAACATTACGACCCGGGCATGTAGCTCTTTTGTGTCTAACATTCTTACATATGGAGCACTTATTTTTTCTTGATGGAAATATTTCTCCAATTCCACACTTCCTCTTATATTACCTTCTTCCCAGTTTGATAATTTTTGGGTCAATATATGGAGGAGGTATTAATCTCTCCAAAATCTCTACAGGAACAACCTAAGATTCTTCAGGTGGCACTAGATTAATATTCTCACTATATGTTATTATATATCTACTATATTTTGTTGATAATGATCAGCTAATAACAAGGGACTAGGTCCCTGGGTTGTCATGAATTTAGTATAGCTGTCACTGTCTGCATAGTTTTTTTTGTTAGTATAACAAACTATGCAAGTGAGCTTGTACCTATCAGGACACCTGGTCCAATCAGATTTCTATCCTAATCATTATCTAACTATAAATAAAAAATAATGCTCCTCAATTCACCAGTTTTTACAATCTAATTATTTAAGAGAGAAATTGGTGAAAACTCAAATATTGCTCAAGTCCCAATCTTTTGTGTACTGAGAGAGTGTGTTCTTGAGTCAATTATTGGTATATAATGGAATTACTCGTGACATAAAATTAATACTTTACTTGAGTTATTGAGAGTTCTTAGGTAGAGTTACCTGAGTTTGATATTAGTTTGATTAAATTAATATTTAGGTGAGTTCTTGGCATAGTTGCCAAGGTAGGTTTGTAATAGAGTTGTTACAAATTGGTGGAGTTTAGAGTAAAGTTCACATTTGAGTTTGTAATCAAGAGTTTGATTATAGTGGATTGTTGAGTGCTTGTGTGGGCAATTCATGGATTTTCCTCCTTTGAGTAGGGAGATTTCCATGTTAAATCTTTCTGTTCTTTAATTTCTAGCAAAGTTCTAGTATTTTACTGCTTTACTATTTCATTGCTTATGTCTGACTCTAAGGGGCCTGGTCCCTCAAAGTGTGGTGCAACCCTCATGTTTCAATAATTATTATAAGAGCGATGACACTCTAAAAGGTTCATACCTAGAGTGATTTATTGATCATGGCTGCTCCATCTAATCTGGAAGAAGGGTTGTTTACCACTAGACCACCCCACTTTAATCACATGAAGCATCATTATAAATAGTAAACTCTTTGCCCTCAACTGGAAGAGTTAAAATAAAAGTTGTAGTGAGCAAGCCTTTGAACTTTAGAAAACTTAACTCACACTCCTTGGACTACTGAAATGGAACCTTCTTCTTAGTCAATCTAATCATAGGTGTTGTAATAGTGATAGGTCCCTCGATAAACCACCTGCAGTAACATATCAACTTTATAAAGTTGCGTACCTCAATTAGAGATGTAGGTTTGTCCTGATCACGAATATGCTTAATCTTCATTGGATCTACCATAATCCCATCCTTAGAAATCACGTTCCCTATGAATGTCACTGGCGCTATCTAGAACTCACACTTTGAGAATTTGGAAAAGATCCTATGATCCATCAAATTCTAAAGCATAATCCTAAATATTGCTCGTGTTCCTCCCTTCTCCTCGAATATACAAGAATATCATCAATAAAGATGATTAAGAAGAAATCCAAATAATGCATGAAAATGCAGTTCATCAAGTCCATGAATGTTGTTGGGGCATTGATCAACCCAAATAACATTACTAGGAACTCATAATAGCCATAGCGAATCTTGAAGGTTGTCTTAGGAATGTCCTATGCCCAAATCCTCAACTGATGGTAACCATATCTCAAATCAATCTTAGAGAACATTGTCGCACCCTAAAGTTGATCAAGTAAATAATCAATCTAAGTAATAAGATACTTATTCTTTACTGTCACCTTATATAGATACATGTAATAGATACATATATGTATAGAAAATTCTTGATAATTGTTATAGCCATTTCCTTTGTAACATTCTTACTAAGCTTTTCATGACTAAGACAAAGGATTCGTTGTTATATCTCAAGTATGTATTACCTTGGCATGACGATGTTATTTGTTTTACTAACCCTAACCCTCATTCCATGAGGAAGTTGTACTTGTTTGTCCTTTCTTTAGTTTTACAAGGTATGAATTCGAGGTCAAATCCTTTTCAAGAAGGGGAGGATGATACAAGCCAAATGACCATCTATGATTTTGAAGACATCATTGGAGGCCAATGCATAAAGACTCAAGACTTGGTTTCGGAGCATTGAAGAAGCACCCTTCATTAAGGGTATTTTGGGGATTACACTTATTAGAAAGACACTTCATGACCATCCCTTTCATTAAGGGTATTTTGGCCATTTTGATATGAAATAAGCTAGCCTATAAATAGTCTTATATTAGTTTATTTGCTCGTGTTGATTATGGATATTTGGAAAGACATTGAAAGTCTTCTTCTCTCTTTGAGAGTGTACTATAGGGCTTGGAAAAGCCAAGTAGTGTAGGGCTTGGAAAAGCTAATATTGGATATTGCTTAGAAATGGTGGTTGTAAGTGGAGTTAATTCCCTTAGTGGTCACCGTAAGAGTTTGGTGTTGTTATTGCGGGTCTTAGGGGTCTTATCATTTGTACACGGTTTGGTTTCTATTTCTTGTAATCTCGTATGTCAAACTATCTATCTTTACTTAATTCCATTTGTTTGTTATATTGTTTCTCTTAGTCTTCATCTCTTTAGGTCATTCTTCTTATCATTTGGTATCAAGAGCCATGTATTAGAGTTGTTCCCACAACTCTAAGTCTTGGATTATTGATTATCTTGAAGAAATCAACAAAAAAGAGTGTAGAAAAAGAAAATCTCACAAAAAAATTATTAACCCATTTTTGTGTTTGGGTAGAATTTATAACTTAGATCTACTTAGATTTTGTGTGTTTTGTTAGTTTCTAGTGCTATATCCTTGTTCCCTAGCACTAATAGAGTTTAGATCTAAGATTTGAGCAAGACCGGGTTGTTTTAAGCATTCCACCATTGTTGAACTTGTGTTTGAAGCTTATGGAAGGTGGATTTCGTGTGGTGTGTTGTGGTTGTAACGTTTTGGACTTGATTTTGTGTTATTTGTGCTTATATTGGCAAAGTGAACCTAGATCTACAAGAAAATTTAAATTTGGAGATCATTTGCCTTGTGGTCAAAAATTGGTCAACTCTTAAATATTCTTGTTGTTCCTGATCATCTTCATATCTTATTGAGAAGAATATTCAAAAAGGGGTGTTTGATCTTGAAAAGGGAGGAAAGAGAGTGTACTACTTGTTCAAGGAAATTTGCAAGTACCTTCCTAGTCATCCAAAAGTAAAAAAAACAACAAAAGGGAAGGAATAATCAAGTACAAGAATAAGTACAATTGAAAGTACAAGGGGGGGACCATTTCAATTCAAACTCATTTGAACTTGAAAAAAACTCCAAACCTTGTGTTTTTTTTTCCTCCAAAAACCAAAATTACACTCCCTTGGTTGAAGATTGGCCAAAACACAACTTGAAAATAATTTTTTTTTGTAAAATTAATATCCAACCACAAACTACCACGTCACCACTTTGGGACAACCGAATTTTGAGATCAAATCTTGATTTCTTGGTTTTTATTCTTGATTATTAGTTGAATTTTTGTTGATTCTAGTGCTAATTGACAAACTAGTAATTGTCTACTAGGTTGTGAGTTAGATTTGAGTCCTTTTCTTTCGTGTTTTTGTTCTTTGTGTGCTTTTCTCATTTTTAACTTGTCGTAACTTTTTTATTCAAGTTCGTCAGTAAAATTTTTATTTTATGTCTTGAGTCCATCAAACAAGAATCTATTTCAGTAGCTAAGTAGTTATTGATACCTTATTAACTACCGGAGTATAAGCAACTTTCAATATTCGCTGCTCCAATTGTGAGGATCACAAAGGTGAGTGTATACGAGTGTTGGTGAGGAGCTTTTACTACTAACCTTGTTTGTTTTCTTTTTTTTGTTGTTGTCTTTTTTTTTGTTAGGTACCATGGCTGCCCATAATTTTAATTCCACGTGTGATTGTATCAATGACCATCTTGAAGATATGAAATGGCACATTGAAATTATACTCCAATTATTACCCAAACTCTTCCCTCAAAATCCAATTATCTAAACAACTTGTGAAGAGAGCTTCCCAAAGGAAGTTTCTGCCCAAGATTGTGACGGACTTTCACACCGAGGTAAAGACAAACATACTCATGAACGTCAAAGCAAAATAGCTAACTCTTACACTTTTGTGCATGTGAACGATGATTATGTGGCTAGTAGCCCATTGAGTGTGAGTGGTAGATTATCTATTTGTGAGTCCATTATTTCCTTGACTATTGATGATGATGTACATATTATGAGTGTGTATTCACTAGTTGATCCTATTGATAACCAAATTGACTCTTCTTGTAAGATCAATTTAAGTCCACCTAGTTTTGAAGCCTATATGTTGAATGGAAGTACATCGTCTTGTGTAATTGGTGTTGATCAACTTATTTGTAAAAATTTCCCACCACTTGATTATGTATGTGATGTGCTTAATAGAACTCAAGTGAGTGAAATACTCAAATATGTTGGTGAACAAAATGAGAGTGAACCCGAGAGCTATTCTTGGAATAATCTTGTACTTGAAATATCTTTGAAACTTGATATTGATCTTTTAGAGAGTGATAAACTTGTTTGTTCCGAATTTGCCCGGGAAATAGATCCTACTCTCTTTAGGTATAATATCTTATTTGAAGATAATATAGTCACTCCTAATGAACCTAGTGGACAAAATGAAGTTGAAGTTATAGCTTGTCTTGAAAGCTATAACCTATATGCTAATCCACTATGGTGTGAAAACATTTCTCCTAAAGATGGAAATATCTTCTTGGAAGATGAGAGTACTCTTAAGAAAAAGGAATGATCAATTGGGTGATGATAATTTTAAATTTCTTTAATTAATAAGAAACCCAATAAGTGATTGTTCCTTGAAAATGGATTGTGGTTGTGATCCTTTGTATGACACCCCACCCATATTTGATAACTATGAGGATGAATTGCTTTCTTCTTGTGAAGACTTAAGTACTAATACCTTTGATTTTGGTGCTGGAATGTGTCTACTTGTGGGTTGTTCCATAAAAAAAAAAAGAGTGTCCATTGCTTGGAAATTACTTCTTCTTCTACTATGTGTGACTTTATTGTTGAGGGTACTCATGGTGATAATGTTGAAACTTATAGTCAGTACATACATAAGGACACCTTAGTTGAAGTTGACTTGAGTGATACCTTCCTCTACTCTTTATTTTCTTTTGATGATGTGTATGCTATTATAGAGAGTATATCTTTTAGATTGGGTAAAGCCTATGGGGAAAAAAGAGTGTTGTCTAGACCCATGTCTATGTCCACTCTTTCAATTTGACCCCGGTGCCAAATGTGGATATGATGATGTTGGCAAACCCAACTTGTTGCTTGGTCTAGATGACAAACAAAGTGTCATTCTTGAAAACCCGAGAGCAAAAGTGTCATTGTCTCCTTGGGGTAATGCTTCTAAATGTGCATCCTTGCTTGACACACTTGTTCTTAAGTTGCACGAATCCTAACTTGTGGATGCCAAGTTGCTTATTTTTGTAAAGGAAAGAGCGTGTACGTGCTTAAATGCTTTGTCTTCACCCGTGCACGTCTTTATACTTGATTATTTCCTATACTACCTCTTTGCCTATGATGACATTCATGCTAGTTTTGAGTTTGCATTAAGTAGAGGTAGGGGTCTTGTTGGTTGGTCCACTTTTTTGAATGATAATGCTATGTGGGATTGGTGGAATTTGAGACCAATAGTGGCACCACATTTGATTAGGCCACTTGAAGAGGTAATGACATAATTATGCTTTATGGCTCTTAAGACAAAGGTAGCCTTACTTTTTGGACTTAGTGATACCATTAAGACCGTTGTAGTTTCTTTATCTCTTGATACTTATCATAGCCATTTCCTTCGTAACATTCTTACTAAGCTTTTCATGACTAAGACAAAGGATTCGTGGTTATATCTCAAGTATGTATCACCTTGGCATGATGATGTTATTTGTTTTACTAACCCTAACCCTCATGCCATGAGGAAGTTGTGCTTGTTTGTCCTTTCTTTAGTTTTGCAAGGTATGGATTCGAGGTCGAATCCTTTTCAAGAAGGGGAGGATGATAGAAGCCAAATGGCCATCTATGCTTTTGAAGACATCATTGGAGGCCAATGCATAAAGACTCAAGACTTGGTTTTGGAGCATTGAAGAAGCACCCTTCATTAAGGGTATTTTGGGGATTACACTTGTTGGAAAGACACTCCATGGCCATCCCTTTCATTAAGGGTATTTTGGCCATTTTGATATGAAATAAGCTAGCCTATAAATAGTCTTCTATTAGGTCATTTGCTCTTTTGTTGATTATGGATATTTGACAAGACATTGAAAGTCTTATTCTCTCTTTAAGAGTGTAGTGTAGGGCTTGGAAAAGCCAATATTGGATATTGCTTAGAAAGAGTGGTTGTAAGCGGAGTTGATTCCCTTAACGGTCACAGTAAGAGTTTGGTGTTGTTATTGGGGGTCTTATTGTTTGATACACGATTTGGTTACTATTAATTGTAATCTCGTATGTCAAACTCTCTATCTTTGCTTAATTCCATTTGTTTGTTATCTTGTTTCTCTTAGTCTTCATCGCTTTAGGTCATTCTTCTTATCAGGAGATAAACTCGGCCTAATGAAACCCTTACCCAAAAGATCCTAAAAATAAGAATTTAGTTTTTTAATCTTGATTGGAGCCATATGATAAGGTACCATAAAAATAGATTGGGTGACTAGCTCAAGATCAATAGAAAACTCAATATTATTACTCTAGAGGAATGTCAGGTAGGTCGGTAAGAAAAATATTAGAAAACTCACGAATAATAAGGACAGAATCAAGTGTAGGACTCTCTGTACTTATATTGGGAACATAAGCAAGATAAGACTCGCAATCACTCAACACCAGTCTTTTAGTCCAAACATAAGAAATAATCCCCATTAATGTGTGGCTAAAAAAACCCTACTACATAATCAGGGGTATTCTAGGCATGGCAAAGGTAACAATTTTGGCAAAATAATCTAAGATTGTATTAGGGGGATAACCATTCCATGCCCAAAATCATATCAAAGTACACTAAGTCAAGTATAATAAGTTCAACCTAAGTATCAAACTAACGGTCATAATACATGATCAATAAACCCGATCCACTACTAAGAGATCACCCATTGGAGTAGCTACATCCAATGGCACAAATAAAGGCTCCTAAGAAAACTCTAAATTCAGTGCATAATAAGCAGAAACATATGAATAAGTGGATTTCGGATCAAGTAAAGCAAAAGTTGTCTGACGGTAGACTAAAATCATACCTGTAATAACAACATCCAAAGATTCCAACTCTGGCCTACTAGGAAAAGCATACAAAAGATTCTTCCACTATCAGATTGGGAACCTGATCGACCGCCCATCCTACCTACCTACCTAAGGACCTCCTCTAAAACCCGGGGACCACTCCTGTGACCTTGTTCACCACCTCTAGCCGGAGGCAGCATTGATCTAATTGGTTTAACACTTTGCACTGCTGGTTAAATCATCCCATGTTCAAGATACTTTTTGGACAAACACCATTCAATCCCATAACCATAACTTTCCTCGGGCATTATGCTCTGTCCAAAAAATTTTGCTGACATAGAATGGCCACCTCAGCCTAAATATCATGATTGTGCACTCCTGAAAGACTAACCACTACTCTGACAACTATATTCATTATAAATGAGTTGATCCCCATCAGAAATATGAAGTTTTTCCTAAACAAGTATACCTGACTGACCATGGTGCTGATAAGACTAACGCTGGGGGAACCCCCTCCTGAAATCCTCTACCTCTAAACTATAGGTCGATATGACTCCAAGTACAACTTTCTTGGTGACACAACCTCTTATTATTGTCCCACAACCCGATTCATGAGTCATGATGGCACCTACTAAATTTCTCCAGTAGGTAAGCGGAACCTTAATTTGGAATGGAATTGGCTAACTTAGTGGAATTCTTAACAAGGCAAAAAACAATAAGTGCAACTTGTAAATAAAATAGGATAATAGAAATAGATAAAAGATAGTCAATACATAGATACCATCCCACGACCTAGTAGAGCCAGTACAAGAGCAACTATAAATACAATTCAAATATCTAAAATAGGCAATACAATCTGTCTTGAAACTAAAGACTAGACATAAGTAAGATAGAAGGAAATGGGCAACTCTGACTCCAAGAGCTCTCCCTATCTCCAAAACTCAACACAACATGAACTTCGATCAACATCGACAACTAGTCTCGAATCTACACCAAAAAGGTATAGAAGTATAGTATGAGTACCAAAACCATGAGTACTGAGTAGGTATTATCGGCTGACTGAGCTAAATCATGATATGCGTATGATAAAATGCAAGGTAACATAACTAAGTCAAGGTAGAGACAAACCTAAATCAACTCCACTATCACTATGCATAAATAAGTAAATAAGACAAAATAATATCCATAACATAAAGAATCAACACATTCAATGATAACTACAAAATTGATCTATATAAGCCAATTAGTGTGGAAAAGTAAATAACCTATCGCAATCTTCCATGAGCCTGGAAGGAACAAACAAGATAGTATAACCCACCACCGTCATTTATCAACTCTCATGATTAAACTAGAATTTATCCATGTCATGCAACACCATATCTAGCGCTTATCCATTAGCCATCATTTATGAACTAATCATAGTATCACTAGAATCCCTTCATATCATGCCACATTATAACCATTTTCTCATTTTCAGACCTAGCTAGAATGACTATTGTCAATCTCACACCCCGATATCATCATATCAGAATAAGTATATCTTTGTGGTATAATATGTTCATCTGGACTCAAACCGATAAGGATAATCAACAATATCATCATAAATATAATTATCGACATCATTCTCCAGATCATTACCAACATTATTAATATCGTCATCAAATTCATAGACATCCTCTAGACTTGGACCGAGCATAAATAATCTATATCATCATCATTATTGTTACTTGACCCGATATTTTCATAATTCATAGCATAAGTAATATCCAGACTTACACCGGTAACCATATCATTATTACCATGGCCAATAGCATAATCATTACATTATTCAATAGTATCACCACTAGCGTATCTATTTAACAGGATCACTAATCATAATCATAATCATTATCTCTAGCATAATCAATATCATAATTATAAATATAGTAACTAAGCATGATCTTTAGCATGAATAATAGCATGATCACTAATAAAAAAGCATGGTTATTAATATAACTAATAGCATGATCACAAGTATGTTCAATAGACATGGTCACTAGCATATTCAATAGCATGATCACTACTATAGTCGTTAGCCTAATCGATGGCTTAATCAACATCATAATCAAGGGCTTATTCAATATCTTAATCAATAGCATATTCAATAGCTAATCATTTGCTTAATCAACAACTTATTCATAGCATAATATTCATAGCATAATAATAGCTTATTGATTCTATAATTAATAGCTTATTCATAGCATAATCAGTAGGCACTACTACCAATGTCAACCCATCAAAACCATCAAGTATCAAGGCAACTCACTTTCATAGCAATAATCATTTCCTAAATGTTCGCAAGCGTATAAAAGGTCTTCAACAACTAACACAAATCTTGGTCTAAGGTTGGTCGAAGAGCCCACTTCTAAATCTCGAAAATCATTTACCAAGCAATATCTACCCCGAACTAGGCTAAGGTATCTAAATCCACTATTAGAGATTGAACAAGTCATATTTTATCCTAGGATAGCAATTCCTCCCAATAGAGAATGGTAATGGCAACTAGGATAAGTTTCACCCTAACCTCAAGTGACTAACCCAATCTTGTCATTTATTGAGTGATTAAGGTAATTCCATCCTAATCAAGAGCCTACAAGGTCAACTTTACCTAAGGTATGGTTAACTAGGCTAATTATGTCCAAAAAGTAGTATCCAAAATAGCCTAAACAATCCAACTAAACTAAGTATGGCAATTTCTCGCACTAACACTTAAAACACATCCCAAATCTAACACAATATCATAAACATTCTATGAATTAGCTCAATCTAACAAGGGGTAAAGTCTAGCCTACCTGGATGCCGAAGAAATCTCAAAAGATCTGTTAAATCACTACCTTTACTTTTCGAGAAGCTTTCGCAAGGTGCCAAGCTATCAAAATCACATTTTACTCATCAAACGAGAATAATGATACCCATATTACACCATTGTGCTTTGGGTCTAAAAAATTACACCAAAATCTCATGTGGATCCTATTTAAGGTAAATTGTATTTTCAAAATCAACTTTACGTTCCCTCATGCTCAAGGAGCCGTTACCCTAAAAAATGAGTGATATTCGAGCTAATTTGGGGCTAAAATCAAGCCTTCAAGGTTTTGGGATTTTGAATAAGAAATAGGAAAATCCATCATGAAAAGGGTGAAATTTTACCACAAATCAGAACATAATCGCGTAAACAAGTGTTAGCCAATCTCCCAAATCACCCACATGCTTTAATCCCAAGTTTTTCCTCTTTTTTAGGGTTTTGGCCTCTAGAGAATAGGTAAGAAATGGAAAAATAGGCTGAAAAGGGTCTATTTATGCCCATACCAAGTCCTCGAGCATCGCTATCATGATATATTGAGGTTGTACTAGGGAATCACAATCACACTATATAGCCCCACAATCGCAATATCTAATACTTTGCTCAAAGGAATAGGGATTGCGGCCCAAAGACTTGCTAATAGCAATGGCACCAGATAAAGCTGAGACTTGGAATTTTTGCCAAGCCCTCAATTTTTATTTGAAATCCTGTATATGCAAACGAACTAGGAAACCATACCAAATTTAATGCTACAGACTCAATGGCACAGTCCAAATTTCTATTCAAAGTTGTTTCAATAAAAGTAGCTCCCACACCCATATTCATTTACTTCACTTTCCGACCAATAGGTTGAAATGAGCCCAAGTGCCTCGAGACCCAAACCAAGAGTCATCATAACCTAAAATTGATATTTCGGAGTTGTTGAAATTGGCCTATAAGATTGTTTGATTGAAGTTTTCATCCGGTGGCTATTTGGTACCATCGAAGACTTTAAAATAGAGAACTGGCTCTAAAAACCACACGAATAGTTCGGTGACCAAACTGTTAGTCCCAGAAAATCATAAATGACTTAGGGCAGCTATAGGAAAGCTCTAATGGTGAAAAAAGTGAAAATATGGAAAATGACCTGAAGGATGATTACATTATCCACAACTAAAAGAAACTTTAATCCTCGAAAGTTAAGGATTAAGATATACCTGAAGTTTTAAACAGGTGAGATACTGGGTATGCATCTCACTCTCTTTCTCCAAAGTAGCCTTCTCTACTGGACGGTGCCTTTACTGAACCTTAATTACAGGAATCTCTCTGGTGCAAAACTGCCTGACATCACTAGCCAAAATGAGCATAGGCTCCTCCATGAAGTTCAATCGCTCATCCAATTGGACTGAGTCCTATCTGAGCACATGGGATGGATTAGGAATGTATAACTGCAACATATAAACATGGAAAACTGGATGGACAGGAGCAAAATATGGAGGTAAGACTAACTCATAAGCCATCTCATCAACTATACGAAAAATCTTAAAGGGTCTAATATATCTAAGTCTGAGTTTTCCCTTCCTCCCAAACCTCATAACACCCTTCATGGGTGACACACAGAGAAATACACAATCACTAACTCTAAATCTCAGGGCACGAAGTCTACGGTCTGCATAAGACTTCTACCTACGCTGAGCTACCCTCAACCTTTCCTGAATCACCCGACTCTATCCAATGACTCCTAAAGAAAATCAGTTCCATGAGGTCTAACCTTGGAGGTCTCAAACCATCTAGTTGGGGAACGATATCTTTTACCATACAAAGCCTTAATAAGTGCCATTGCAATACTTGAATGATAACTATTATTATATGTGAACTCTGTCAAGGCTAAGTGCTTCTCCTATGGACCTCCGAAATCCATAACACATGCTCAGAGCATATCCTTAAGAACCTGAATAGTTTGCTCTAATTGGCCATCGGTCTACAATAAAAAGTTGTACTAAGGTCCACCTAAGTACCCAACTCCTCCTGAAAAAATTTTAAAAGCTATAAGTGAACACGAAACCTGGTCCAAAATAATAGAGATAGGTACATCATACAGATGGATGATCTCACACACATAGATATAGGCCAACCTCTTGGCACTGAAGGATATCTGAATAAGGATGAAATTTATTGACTTGGTCAACTGGTCCACAATGACGCAAATACCATCAGAACCACAGGAATTGTGTGGCAACCCACTAATAAAATCCATGGTAATCCACTCCCACTTCCACCTAAGAATGGGAATATCTGAATCAAACCACTTGGTTATTGATGCTCGGCCTCAACGAGATACAGGGTCCGCCATATCTTTCGTCATGCCACTCAACTAATAATGTTTTCTCAAATCTCAATACATCTTAGTTGTACCTAGATGAATAGAATAACTAGAGCTATGAACCTCATGCAAATCAACAGAATTAACTTATAGATCCTCAAAACAGAAATGCGGCTATCAAATCTCAAAACACCCTCAGAATCTATGGTGACCCTCTTGGATTCACCACTCAACGCCTAATTGTGAAGGAAGCAAAGCTTACTATCCTCAAATTGATGATTCTGAATTTACTCAAAAAGTGAATACCTCACCACAATACTAGCAAGAATCCTCCTAGGGTCTAAAATATTAATGCAAACCATCAAGTTGGCTAAGGACTGAATGTTCAGTGCCAATGGCCTCTGAGAAACTGAAATCCAAGCCAAAATACCCATACCCACTCCCTTCCAACTCAAGGCATCTGTTACAATATTTTCCTTTCTCGGATTACACAAGATAGAAATATCATAATCCTTAAGTAACTCCATCCATATATGTTGTCTAGCATTAAGCTCCCTCTAGGTCATAACATGATGAAGACTGCAATGATCGGTGAAAAACTCACAATACAGACCATAAACATAATGCCTCCAAATCTTAAGCATGAAAACTACCGCTGCCAACTCTAAATCATGAGTGGGCTAGTTGCGCTTGTGCACCTTAAGCTACCTCAAACCATAGGTAATCACACAACCCTAATACATCATTACACAACCCAAACCAATACCAAAAGCATCATAATACATGGTGAATCCTTCACCCTTAATGTGAAGAGCCAAAATAAGAGTTGAAGTATGAAAATCCTTCAGCTTTCCAAAGCTCGATTCACACTCCTTGGACAATTGGAAAGGAACCTCCTTTTGAATCTATCTAGTCATAGGTGCTAAAATAGTAGTAAAACCCTCGCAGAGTTGTCTATAATACCAACCAAGCCAATAAAGCTACAAATCTCAATCGGAGATGCAGGCCTATCCCAATCACATATGGCCTTAATCTTTATCCGATCTATCATAATCCCATCTTTAGACACCACATACCCAAGGAATGTCATAGACTCAAGCCAAAACTCACACTTAGAGAACTTCGCAAAAATCACATAATCTCTCAAAGTCTAAAGCATAATCCTTAAGTGTTGGGCATACTCCTCTCTACTTCTCGAATGCACATGGATGTCATTGATGAATACAATAATGAATGAATCCAAATAAAACTTGAAAAATTAGTTCATCAAATTCATAAATGTGGTTGGGGCATTAGTCAACCCAAAAGACATCACTAGGAACTCATAATGACCATAACGGGTCCTAAAGCCCGTCTTCAGAATATCCTTGGCCTGAATCCTCAACTTATGGTAACTAGACCTTAAATCAGTCTTAGAAAACACCGCTGCATCCTAAATCTGGTCAAATAAATCATCAATATGAGACATGGGATAACAGTTCTTCACCGTCACCTTATTAAGATGCCTTTAATAAATACACATATATATGGATCCATCTTTCTTCTTCACAAATAACATAGGAGCTCCCCAAGAGTACACACTCAGTCTAATAAAACCTTACCAAGAAGCTCCTGAATTTGAGAATTCAACTCCTTAAGCTCGACAAGAGCCATACAATAAGGTTCCATAGAAATAGGCCGAGTTTTGAGGTCAAGATCGATAGCAAACTTAATATCATGGGCAAGAGGAATACCACGTACATCTGTAGGGAAAACATCAGGAAACTCATGAACTATAGGAACAGAGTCAAGCAACGAACCCTCCATACTATTATCACAAATATAAGTGAGATAAGACTTGCAACCCCTCAAAAATAATCTCCTAAAACACATATAAAAAATAATCCCCATTAGCCCACAGCTAATAGCTCTTTGCAAAATGATCGGGGCATATGCCAGGCATAGCTAAGGAAACGGTCTTGGAAAAATGACCCTTGACCGCATAGTAGTGGGATAACTAGTCCATGCCTAAAATTAGTTCAAGATCCACCATGTCAAATATAACAAGGTTAGCGTGAGTATTAACATCTCTAACAGTCACAACATAGGATCTGAACACCCGATCCACTGCTAAAGAATCACCCACGGGAGTAGATACACGTAATGGTATAAATAATAAATACCAAGATAACTCTAACTGTGGAGAAAAATAAAATAGAAATATAAGAATAAGTGGGTTCCATATTAAATAAAGCAAAGCCCAACTGACGGCACATTAAAATCATACCTGTAAAAATAATATTTGAAGACTCAGCCTCGGGTCAAATAGGTAACTCATACAACTGACCACGCCCGCCACCTAGATGGGCTCCTGATCTATCTCCTGTCCTACCTGTCTAAGAACCACCTTAAGTACCCTGGGACCACCTCTATGACCATGCAAACCACCTTTAGCTGAGGGATAAAATACTTTAATAAGGGGAATACTCTAAGCTAAAATAACAATTGCCCCACGACTAGGTCACTCTCACAAATAGTGACCAAGAGCACTACAACTATTACATGTACCATGAACTTCACCAGAACCAGATGATTTGGCTGACCTAAAGTGACCACCACGACTAGAATAACCAGAAGTTGAACCCTTCAAAGACTGATCGCCACCCTAACCAGGGCGCTCACTGGCACTAGACTGACCTCCATCAGTAATCTGAAGTGCTACCTAAATAGGTTGACTTAGCTGACTCTGAGTCTGATACAATGGACGTGGATGATATCTACCATGACTACTACTACTACCTCTGAATTGGGAACTACTACTACTCCCACTAAAACTACCCTGATACCTGCGTCTTATATCGCTACCCTCTAGAGTTTCACTATGTATCTCCTTCATCACCTAAGCATGGGCTGACATCTCAGCAAAACACGTACCTGAAACAACTAAACTCTGAGAAGACATACAAAGAAGACGTCTCAACCCTCTAATAAAGCAACAAAACCTATTATACTTAGTATCCGGAATAGAAGTAGTATGCTTAGACAACTCATGGAAATGAGCCTCATACTTTACAATAGTCATGGAGCCCTACTCTAACCTAGAGAACTGATTCCTCATATAATCCCTAAGGTTACAAGGCATGTACTTCTCAAAGAACATCTCAGAGAATTGAGTCCATAACAAAAGAGAAGATCCAGCTGGCCTAGAATTAAGATAACCCCTCTACTAATGTTGAGTAACCAAGTATCCATACCATGAGTGTTAACTAGGCCCAGATTACAAAGTCTATCCTCATAACCAATCAAAAACTTATACACATCCTCACCCAGAGCACCAAAAAAACTAGACGGATCCAATCTCAAGAACCTACCTTATATCTTTTGCTTCTCACTAGAAAAGCAGGCTGGGAAACCACCGACTGAGAAACTATCGACTAAACAACTGCAGACGCAAGAGGGACCACAACTCTGGGAGTCATAACTACAGATTGTGCCCCCGCCTCAGTATCATTTTAATCTGTAGACTATGCACCATCAGATGATGCACCACCAATAAACCCTTAAAGTTGAATCAAAGAATCTCTAAGAAAGAAAGAAAAAATAAATCTAGGTTGAGCCTAGGCTGGTAGTTGGCCCACCGCTGGCTGGGGTAGAAGAATATCTGGGTCAGGACCAGGAATTGGCTCTGGTGAAGGCCCTATATTGTGGCCCCTAGCTGGGGACACATCTCGTGGCTGTCCATGACCTTTAGTTCATTTACTAATAGGGTAAGATCCCTAGGCTCAATCTCTAGATCCTTATCTCGTGTTTTGGTAGCATGTATACTATTCATCTATGAAAGAGTCAAGTCAAAGGAATATTCCATAAACCAACTCATACCCTTAGCATGAAATGAGTGAAAGAAATAAAGAACTCCTAAGAATGTCTCGTTGCCTCTCAAAGATAGAAAACAGACATTATAATTTCAATCTAAAGGATTCTACTAGACACTTTCTCTTGTACCAATAATATCGGTGAAACCTAGGCTCTGATACAAATTAGTCATGACCCAATGCACGAGTCATAATGGCACCTACCAAATCCCACTAGTAGGTAAGCCAAATTGTAACTTAGAGCTAAATGCAATGGGTTAACTTAGTGGAAAATGTCCTACAAGGCAAAAAAAATAAGTGTAACTTATAAATAAAATAGGGTATTAGAAATAGATAAATATAGTCAATACATAGATACGATCGCATGACCTGGTAGAGATAGTATAAGAGAAACTATAAAAATATAGCCAAGTATTTAAAATAGGCAATACAATATGTCTCAAAAATAAAGACTAGACATAAATAAGATAAAAAAATGAGTGACTCTGACTCTAAGAGTCCACCCTATCTTCGAAACCCAACACATCACGAACATCGATTAATGATGGTAACTAGTACTTGGATCTACACCAAAAAGATACAAAAATGTAGTATGAGTACCAAAACCATAGGTACTGAGTAGGCATCATCGATCAACTGAGCTAAATCATGATATGAGTAGGATAAAATGCAAGATAACATAACTAAGTCAAGCTAGATACAAACCTAAATCAACCCCAACATCACTATGCATAAATAAGTAAATAATCCGGAATAATATCCAGAACATAAAGAAAATACATGCAATGATAGTGCATTAAAGTAAATAACCCATTGCAAGCCCTCATAAGCCTAGAAGGTAAAAACAAGATAGTATAACCTACCACCATTATTTATCAACTCTCATGATACAACTAAAATTCATCCATGTCATACCATACCATATACATTATTTATCCATTAGCCATCATTTATCAACTAATTACCAATTATCAACGAATTATAATATCACTAGAATCCCTTCATATCATGCCATATTATAACTATTTTCTCATTTTCAGATCTAGCTAGAATCATTGGTGTCAATCTCACACCTCTATATCATCAGATCATAATAAGTATATCATCATGGTATAATGTGTATATTTAGACTCAAACGGATAAGCATAATCAATAATATCACTATCAACATCAATTGTCATATCATCACTAATATCATCAATATCATCATCAAATTTGTAGCCATTCTCTAGAGTTGTACCAAGCATAATAATTGATATCATCATCATTATTCGAACTTGAACCGATATTTGCATAATTCATAGCATAATCAATATTTTGACTTGTACCGGTAACCACATTATCATTACCATGACCAATAGCATAACCATTAGAGTATTCAATAGCATCACCACTAGCGTAGCTATTTACCATGATCACTAATCATAATCGAAAGCATGATCTCTAGCATAATTAATAGCATAATTGCAAATATAGTAACTAAGCATGATTTTTAGCAAGAACAATAGTGTGATCACTAATATAATCAATAAACATGGTCATTAACAAAACTAATAGCATGATCACTAGTATGGTCAATAGACATGGCCATTAACATACTCAATAGCATGATCATTACTGTAGTCATTAGCATAATCAATGGATTAATCAATATCATAATCAAGGGATTATTCAATAGCCTATTCAATAGCTAATCATTAGCTTAATCAACAAATTATTCATAGCATAATCAATAGCTTATTCATTGAAAAATCAATAGCTTATTCATTGCATAATCAATAACTTATTCATAGCATAATCAATAGGCATTACTCCCAATGTTAACCCATCAAAACCATCAAGTATAAAGGTATCTCACTATCACTGCAATAATCATTTCCTAGATGCATGCATGCATATAAAAGGTCTTCAACAACTAACATAAGTATTGGCCTAAGGTGTGTCGAAGAGCCCACTTCTAAATCATAGAAATTCTTTACCAAGCAGTGTCTACCCAGATGAGGCTAAGGTATATACATCCACTATAAGAGGTCGAACAATCTATATCTAGGCCTAGGATAGCAATTCCTCCCAATAAAGAGAAACTAAGGAAATTCCACCTAAGGTAATGGAAACTAGGGTAAGTTTTACCCTAAACTCAAGTAAATAAGGTAATCTTCTCATTGGTTGAGACACTGAGGTAATTCCACCCTAATCAAGAGATTACAAGGTAAACTATACCTAAGGTATGGTTAACTAGGCTAATTATGCCCCACAAGTGATATCCAAAATAGCCTAAACAATCTAACTAACCCAAGTATTGCAATTTTTTGCACCAACACTTAATACTCTTTCCAAATCTAACACAATATCATAAAAATATTATGAATTAGCTCAATCTAATAAGAGATAAAATCTAGCCCACCTAGACGCTGAAGAAAGATCAAAAGATCAGTTAAATTACCATTTTTCCTCTCCGAGAAGCTTAAATATGCCTAGCTATCAAAATAACATTCTACTCATCAATACAAGAATAATTATACCCATATTGCACAATTGTGCTTTGGGTCTAAAAATCACACCAAAATCTCATGTGGGTCTTATTTATAAAAAAAAATGCATTTTTGAAACCAACCCAATATTTTCTCTTGCTCAAGAAGTCATTACCCTAAAAAATGGATAAAATCCGAGTTAATTTGGGGCTAAAATTAAGCTTCCATGGTTTTAGCTATTTTGGATAAGAAATGGAAAAATCTACCATGAAAAGGGTAAAATCTTACCATAAATCGAAAGATAATCGCGTAAACAAGTATTAGCCAAGCTCCCAAATCACCCACATACTTTAATCTATGATTTTCCTCTCTTTTAGGGTTTTAGTATCTATACAATGGGTGAGAAATGGGAAAAATGGGCTGAAAAGAGTATTTATACCCATACCAGGTCCTTGGGCGTCGTTATCGTGACATCGGTATAGCTATCATGATATAGGGTTGCACTAGGGAGTCTCGATCGCAATATCTAGCCCAGTGATCATAGAATCTAACACCCTACTCAAGGGAATGGAAATTGTGGTCAAATGACTCATTAATAGCGATGGCACAAGATACAACTTAGACTTGGAATTTCTGCCAAGCCCTCAGAATTCATCCAAAATCTCATATATGCAAATGGACTAAACTACCATACCAAATTTGACGTTTCATACTCAATGGTATAGTCAAAATTTCTATCCAAGGCCATTTAGATAAAAAGTGGGTCCCTGATATGCACAAATTACACCTCTCTTACGAGAAAGTAAGCGATCATTGTCAAATACAGAACCCAACTTGCTTGGGTGTCGAATCTCATAAGGAATACTGTGTTCACTAAGTATTGTGGTTGTTACTAGACTATTGATCAAAGGATTAAGTTAAAAATGAAGTTTAAGTTTGTAAATTTTATATCGTTATTTGTACCAGAGAATGACGTAGAAAGTGATTTTTATTACAAATAATAATTCAATGAGAGTATACAAACTGGAGTTATGGTTACCGAGATGTTCAAGCAGCTAGGGTTGGGAGTTATTTTGAACTTCCAATTAATCACTATGATTGCAAGAGTTACTGAATCCTATAATTTACCTATTTGTCTCTCAACCTAAATGAATAGATTATCCTTCAATTATCTCGAACTTAAAGAATACATTAACTTATCCAATTATTCTCTCATGTGGGTTGTTCCCATTAAGGCATCAACCCTTAACCTAAAGGTTAAAGCCTCTAGATTTCACGTAAACCTCTTCATTTCCCAACAAACACTTTTCTATTCGAACAAGTGATGTTCTTGGGCTCACCCTTCAGGTTTGCAACCAAGAAAGGTCATTATTGTAAAGAAGGGTTTATGCAACCTTATTTAATCATGGAAATAAAGTATTCTCACAAATCCAATCAGCTTTTCACATCAAGGCTCCCATAACCCTAGCTATGAGAGCTTAGCCACATATTTCCATAGGATAACAAGAAGGATTTATTGTATTTCACATAAATAGATTTAGAAAATACTTACAAGGGATTAAAGATTTGTTCTAGAATCTTCAGAGGAAATATAAATAATATGTTAAGATCCATAATTTTAGTTGTTTCTCAGAGAATACTGCTCACAATAATGTTCAACGTTGGAAAATATGATTAAAAAGATACGAAATAAAACCTAAAACTGGGTATTTATATGTTCCCAGGTACATAGGATTTAAAATTTAAAATCAGAAAAATTGTGCCCAAGTTGACGGTCAGGACGGCGGCCCGTCCCATGGGCCGTCACTGATGGTCCTAGAATGTCAGGTTCTGTTTAGGGATGATGGTCATTGGATCTTTTGGAAGCCTAAGTTCTGGTTAAGCCTGACGGCCAAGTTGGCGGTCCGTCGAAAGATTGACGGTCCGCCACTTGGACCGTCGCATGAGTTCTTCATTTGGAGCATTTTTTTTAGATCCGACGGTCACTCCGGCGGTCCGTTGCATGTCTAACGGTTCGCCAGTTGGACCGTCAGTGACCTTTTTCTGATAATTTTCCAGATTTTTCCTTCAGCTAACTTTCCCCTGAAAATACTCAAATCCAGTATTTAATATAACATAAATTGCTCGAAAAGTACTATCATCCTAAGAAAAGATATAAAATATTCCGTCAAAAGCTGAAACATCAACACCTTCAACTTAAGGAATTTGCTTGTCCTCAAGCAACTAAGAACCAAATTGCATACATGGATAATACAATGACAGACAATCACCTATTGAACTAGACTTAACATAACCATTCACTTGTCAATTTACTCATATGGTTTCAACACATTAGGATCTACAACCAACATTTATTCAGTATCAGCTCACACACAATCATGGGCATCATATCCTAGAGAGACTAGCAAAACTAAGTGAAACTTAAGTTGCCCTCATAGCAATGAAGTCCGCCAATCATTATATTTTGTGGACACAATCTAAACTCTCACACTTAATAAAGAAGTTACGAGCATAGTGCACATACCCATAGGCTTGCCCTTATCATCTAGCGTCCCCTTTGTAATTGATTTACCAAGATCAAACAGGTCTTTTCTAGGCTTTTAATGAGGTTTCAGGCTAGGTAAGGAATGATTTAGGGAAAAGTGACTTAAAACTAGGGTTTAAATGTCCTTTACCCTTGAATTATACCTACCATGGTCATTGCTTTACTAGCTCACTTACCCATCTCTCATTCATTCACATTGTACCATAATTTTCCCTATTTATATATATATATAAGCATCAGCCACCCTAAACTTATGCTAATGTAGTCAGTCAAGGTGCATAATGTATTGAATAAACCAGGGCCAGATGCTTTAAACTAAGTTCTAAATCAACTTTCCATTACACAACTAACATTTTGACAACAACCACCCTCAACTTAGGTGTTTTGCCTAAGTTTAGGAAAATAATGTCCAATATTGGACCAGGGCCAGAGTTAGGTGTTAACAACCTAAAGAGAGTTAATTAAAGTTATTAGTGATGAAGAAAAATTACTACAAGCTCAAAGAAGGGTTCAAAATGGAAAAATCTTTTTGGTGGGGTTAACTACTTCGGCTAAGTGGACTAAAAATACAAGAAAGCCTGCTATCACATCTTATTCACTCAACCACAAAACAACATTAATGAACCAGGCAAGTTGATAAGAATCGGGTTACATTAACAAAGAAGAAAATAATGCGGAAGCAAAAATACTAAGATTAAAGGCAAGAAATTAAAGATAGGCAAAATTTGTGAATAAATCCCCAGTTTCGAGATGGAGTGCTAAGAACCCTAATTGATATTAGTATTCAAAATTAGTGGATTAAGACTAATTATGATACCAATAGAGTCAATTCAAGAACTTAGATCCAAAGGTGATCTAGACCCCTATTTTGAAGAAATTGAAGACAACAATTACTATAAGACTAATCACCTTCTTTAATTAAATTTAATAGAAACCAAAGATATCAAGTTAAGAATTAATCTTACCTCCTAAATAATTATTCTTATAAGGTTGCAAGATAAATTTCAAGTAGCCACACACAAAGGTATAAATAAGAGAAACTCTCAATTAATAATAATGTTGTCTTATTGAAAATAAAAAAAATCCATCCCTATAAATAGGGAATAAAAAACCTATCCCAAATAGCATGGGATGGAAATCTACCTTTATCAAATCTAACTAGGACTAGGAAAAAGCTATCCCAAATAGCATGGGATTAGGATCTACTATTAT
>NC_061113.1:170385480-170407930 GCF_002878395.1 Capsicum annuum
ATAATAAATAAAATCCTACTAGGACTAGGAAAGCATGTAAAAATAATACCAAAAATTCTCTCCTAAGAAAATAAGGAAAAGTTTCCAAATTTACTCACAACCCATATGGGCTCAATCTTCTTATTTTTGGGCTTGGACTTGAATCATGAAATATGTGTAGTGTTTTTTGCCCATTCTTCTCCATAATTCTTGGACTCTTTCTTAGGCTCTTCTTCCATCATAAGCATCTTTTTGATTTTATTGAAGCCCATCAATCTTAATACAAGTGGGCCATCCTGGATGCTATCACAAGTTCTAGGTATTACACTATGCAAGAACTACACAAATACTCGCACACACAGGCAACTGAGTCAAACTCATTCTACTGCTCTTAGAATTTCTGTCACATGATCATGCATATCTTACATGTTAATGCCAATAACAGAATCATTAAAGGTTACTCACATATGCTAAATGACTAGAGTAAATAATCACAGATACATGTCCATAGCTTTATGCCAACATCATCCATCATCCATATATACAACAAGATGCTAAAAATAAAAGACACTTTATAAATAAGAATTAACAAATAGATATTTAAATCATAACCTAAGAAAAGAAAATGTAATCTTAAATATACCGATTTTTCTAAATAGCACACGAGAGGAAAAGAACAGCAACAAAAACCCTCATGGTACAAGTACACCCCCATAGAAAAATACATGCTTTGTCCTCAAATGTATAAAATTTAAGTACAGAGGAGGGGAAATAATTGTAATACCTCTTATTCATCTGAGGCGACTGTGGAATATGGTAAGGCTCTAGTGTCCTTACCGGTTGCAACATTGACCCCCATGGTGGTGGGGGTACTCATAAACTCATCCTCCAGAATCGGAGGGATCACATCCCAAACCAGGTCTGAACCTGCCCCTTTAGCTGGGGCTAAACTAGTAGATACACCAGCAGCTTCATCTTTTACTATCTTCCTTCTTCTCTCTTCATCTCTTCTCGACCTTTTTGTAGCTTTCTTCATGTCATACAACTTTCTTTCTTCCGGCGTCATTGCTTCTCTTTTCCTTCTCCTAGCAACTTTTCTTTCTGTGCTTTCATCAAATTATTTCATTCATTTATCATTTAATGGTTTTCCCATCAAATTAATGATCTCTTCATCGTCATCACTTATCACCAGGGCTGGTTAAAAAATGGGCTGCTGAGACTGCCTGTTTTTCAGCTCTGCTATTCAGCTTGTGCCTGTATAAACTCTACCATAAACTTGTCCAAGTCAGGAATAGATATTGCATCTAGCCTTTTGTTGATACGTCTTTCCATATGGTCCATCCTCAACTGAATGTTTTAGAACAGATGAATTGCTTCTGCAATAATTTGGTCAATAAATTGCTTGAACTGTGAAGCCCATATATCCTGTTGTTTCTATAACTTCTTCTGTTGCTTTCTCGACTTTGCAAAATTTTCCTACGTTAGCCTATATTCTGTGAACTCTGCCCTACCTATAGATGGTATAGACCCTGACCCTGTAGAGGTACTTGGTGGTACATACTCAGGTGGCATATATGTAGTGATGGGAAATTGCATACCTGAACGTATTTCATAGGTATCTGGGGCTGGTGCGGACTGAGTCTGGTAGGCTGGAGGCTTGGTGACCCTCATCTTAAACTTTGAGTCATCTTTTGATTTCTCAATATCCTGTCTATGTGTAGCCTAAACTGTGTTATCAACCCCCCGAATCAAAGACACACCTGCCTACCTGCATAACTCTGTGATCAAGCAAGGGAATGGTAGTGCACTTGCTACTGTATGAGCCCTCACAAATATTTCATCAGAAATAATTTGGCTGAAATTAATTTTCAGCCCTGAGGTCAAACTAGCAACAAGCACAGCCCTGTGACTATCCAAGTTTGCATCACCTCCTATTGGCATGAACCTCAATCAAACCACAGCCAACCAAAACTTAACTCTAAAGCTAAGAAAAGACTTTGCTTTGCACTCACGTAGGTTTGTTGCCCAGGAAAGATTACCGTCATCAGTCAACAACCCAGCCAACCAAGGTCTCTGAGTAGATGCGGAGGTTAGTCGGTATTCAAGATTAAGAACAGCAGGTGGAGCTTTGTAGTTAGGTCAAAACAGCATCCTATTGATTGATCGGGCTGAGATGTTGATGTTAACTCCTAGTATTGGGAGTGACTCCTTGTTTAGAAAGTCTAAAAGCGTCATCCCCTTGGTACAATCCTTCTCTATCAGCACCAATAATTAGTAAAGAATTCCCTTACCAGATTTGGCTGATATAAACTAGGTGGATTGCTCATCCAGGCCAACTCGTACTCATTGAACCAATGCTCCAGTTTGGGATACTCATGTAGCTCATTTATCACTATGTGGTACTCCTCAGAGAATGGTCTTTTGATTGCTCTATTTGCTGTTGGTCCAGTCCTTTATAGAATTTGTCTCTTACTCCCTCGAGTTGCCATCTGATTGCCTTTCTTATTTGAGGATCTTTATGCTTAATCACATTGGCATCCTTAGGTTCAGTCTTCTCTTCAGCCGCTTTATTTCGTACCTCCATATTAGTAGCCTCAGTTTTAGCCTTAACTAGCTTGGGATGAGATATATCAACCCTTGCCTCATCGAGGCTCGAACTAGTACTGTTGGTGCTGCTCTCACTCTTCTCTTTAGATTGAGAGAGTGTAGGAAGTGTCCTGTCTCTTTGGCAAGTTTTGAAGGTTGGTGCCTCCTCACTCCTGGTAGGTTTGCCTCTTTTTAGTGCTCGGTCGCCACCTCTGTTTAATAGAAGTTTACGTGCTATAATACCTGAAAAAAGTACAAGGGATTAGTTGGCAAATCAAACTGATGGAAAATAGTTAAAAAATTGTCTTAATGGTCATACCGATGGTCCATCGATGATGCGACGGTCTACTGAGATGACCGTCAGCCTTAACCAGTGAGTACTGATTTGTCAGGGTCTTATGATGGTCAGACTGGCGGTCCATCAGGTTACTAACGGTCTACCAAGTTGTCCATCGCAGTTATCCAGTGAACAATATTTTTGAGGCCTTTATGATGGTTTACTTGACGGCCCGTCGCAAATCCGACGGTCTACCAAAGTTACTGTCAGAAAACCTTTCTACTTTAAGACTTCACTTTGGTATTTTTTTGAACAACTAGTATACATCATTCGATTTTCAACATCACCATGACATCAATTCCATATTAAAATACAAATTTTTCTACTTTAAGCATATGGGTTACTCAAACTTCACCCAAAATAGAGTATACCAAGGTTCAAAAATAAAATCATCAACAACAAGGAAAAATAAAACAAGACTAAATCCTTTTATCAACCAACAATTTCTTTACTTCATGCTTTTCAAGTCAAAGAATTAAGAAAGAGGTTAGGATCATACCTTGGTAGCACAATAACTTCACTCTTCTCTTTTGCAAATACAGAAGTGACAGAAATTAAAAGACTTTGTAAATAATTTCTAACTTTTGTTGTGATGAGAAAAGAAAGGAGAGATGTTGTTTAAATAGGAGAAAATAAAGAAGAGGGAGAGCCCTAGAAGAAATAACTGACTCCAGATTCTTTAAATTTAGAGGCAGTTAATCAGTTGTAGAATTTGAAGAGGTTTCAATGTAAGTAACTTCCCTATTTTATCTCTTTAAAAGCATTTATGTCAAGTACGGGTGATTTAAATAAGCTTTAGGTTTAACCCGACCCGACCCAGAACTAGGGTTACCTTGACGGCTGATCTGACAGTGGTCAGGATTGCAACAGTCTGCGAGGTTGGCCATCGCGTCTTACCAGAAACTGAGCAACCTTGCTTTATTACGACGGTTCGTTTGATGGTTTGTTGAGAATTGGATGGTTCGTCGATCCGTTCATCAATATGTTCCAGTGTTTCAAAATTTCACATTCAGTTTGATGTCTGGAGTGATGGTTCATCGGACCAGCGAAGGTCTGCCAACTCGACCTTCAAGCCTTAAATAGAATGTCCATTTTTTAACCATTGCTTTGACGGTTCCATTGGCGGTCCATCGAACCTTCAATGGTCCGTCAATCTTTCGGTCGACCCCCTATCAACTGTGAAACTTCTTTTTTTCTGTATTCTCAGTTCTGCACACTTCACAAACACATTAAAAATGCATAAAAATATCAAATAAACTCTATGCTTACAACAACACCTTGTGGGTTGCCTCCCACTAGCACCTGATTTAATATCGCGGTATGACACAGTTATCTCGATTACTCAGACTTTATCAAGATAGATAGTAGCTATGCACTTTATCGAGTCCATTGGACCAATATACGACTTTAGTCACTGCCCATTCACTTTGAGGACACTTCTGTCTTTATTTGAAAGTTCAACTACTCCCGATGGGTCGACTTGATTAACTTGGAATGGGATCGACCATTTTGATTTAAGCTTTCCTGGAAATAGCATCAGTCTGGAGTTAAAGAGAAGTACCCAATCGCTCTTTTGAAATTCTTTTTTTGTAATCCTTCGATCGTGGTACTTCTTTATCTTCTCTTTGTAAAGATCTGCCCTTTCATACACACAGAGATGGAACTCATCCATCTCATTTAGCTATCCCAATCTCAGCTGTGCTGCCTCACTCTAATTTAAATTCATCCTCCTAAGTGTCCACAGTGCCTTATGTTTCAATTCAATTGGCAAATGACATGCCTTACCAAAAACTTATCGATAAGGTGACATGCTGATGGGTGTCTTGAAAGCTATTCTGTATGCCCATAAGGCATCATCAAGCTTCCTACACCAGTCTTGTCTGCTAACATTTGTTGTTTTAGCAAGTATGGCTTTGATCTCTCAATTCGAAATCTCCACTTGCCCACTTATTTATGGGTGGTATGGAGTTTCTACCTTATGTTGATTAACACCATACTTTGCTAGGGTAGCTCACACACTCGGTTGTAAAAGTGAGATCCACCATTGCTTATAATGGTGCGTGGCATCCCAAATTGAGAGAAAATACCTTTTAAGGAATACAACCACTCTCTTCCTTTCATTATCAGCCAAAGCGATGGCCTCAACCCATTTCGATACATAATCAACAGCAACTAGAATGTATTTCATCCCATATGAGGTAACCAAAGGCCCCATTTAATCAATGCCCCAGACGTCAAACAGCTCTACTTCCACCATCTTCGTCAAAGGCATCTCATGGCGCTTGGAGATTGACCCCTGTCTCTTACATTGGTCACATCTTATCACGAACTCGTAAGTATCCTTAAATAAAGTCAGCCAATAGATGCCGCTCTGCAGCACTTTTCTAGCAGTATGGTCACCTGCATGGTGACCTCCAATCGGGGAAGCATGACATGCTTCCAAGATACTCAACATATCTACTTCTGGAACACACCTCCTTATGATATTATCATCATATCGCCGAAATAGATACGGCTCATCCCAGAAGTAATGTGTCACATCATGGAGAAACTTCTTTCTTTGATAAAAAAAAAAAGATTCTCTAGAATCACGTCGTACACCATATAATTTGCAAAATCTACATTCCAAGGTATCTTTTCTAGAATAGCAGCCAAGATTTCCTCATCTGGAAATGCATCATTAATCTCAAATTCATCTCTAACTGTTTTCTCCCCTTCCAGCCTAGATAGGTGGTCCGCAACTTAATATTCACAACCCTTCTGATCTTTGATTTCAAAGTCAAATTTCAGAAGTAGAAGCATCCATCTAATAAACCTTGGATTTGCATTCTTTTTTGCCATCAAATATCTTAAGGCTGCGTGGTCAGTGTGGACCACCACCTTGGTTCCTAGAAAATAGGCCCGAAACTTCTCAAAAGTATAGACCACTGTAAGAAGTTCTTATTCAGTGACAGTGTAGTTCTTTTGGGCCTTATTCAGTGCTTTGCTTGCATAGTATATACGATGAAACAATTTATCCCTCTTTTGGCCAAGTACAGCCCCAAGTCCAACACCGCTTGCATCATACATAATCTCAAACGATTTTGACTCATCTGGTGCAACAATAATAAGAGCGTCAATGAGCTTCCCTTTAAGGCATTCAAATGCCTTCAAGCAATCATCATCAAAGTTGAACTTAGCCTCCTTCTCCAAAAGTTTGCAAAGTGGGTTTACAATTTTTGAGAATTTCTTAATAAATCTCCGATAGAAACCCACGTGACCAAGGAAACTACGCACTCCCTTTACTGAAATGGGAGGTGGTAGCTTCTCAATAACCTCGACCTTAGCTCGATCGACCTCAATCCCCTTGGCTGAAATTTTATGCCCAAGAACAATGCCCTTTTTCACCATGAAGTGGCATTTCTCCCAATTAAGCACAAGATTAAACTCCTCACACCGTTGTAAGGCTCTACTAAGATTTACCAAACAAATCTCAAAAGAGTCACCAACCACTAAAAAGTCATCCATAAATACCTCCAAGGTGTCTTCGTCCATATAAAAAAATATAGACATCATGCACCGTTGAAAGGTAGCGGGTGCATTACACAATCCAAACAACATCCTCTTAAGTGTAAAAGTACCATACAGGCAGGTGAATTTCGTCTTTTCTTGATCCTTCGGGACTCTAGAAATCTGATTATAACCAGAATACCCATCCAAAAAATAATACAAACCTCTGTCTGCCAACCGATCAGGCATCTGATCCATAAACGACATTGGAAAATGGTCCTTCAACGTCTATAATTTGAGCTTTTGATAGTCCATGCAAACTCTCCACCTAATCACAGGTCTGAGTGGAATCAACTCATTCTTCTCATTTGCTACAACAGTCATGGCCCCTTTTTAGGGCACACATTGACAGGGCTTACCTACTTACTATCTGAAATAGGATATACAACTCCTGCATCAAGCCATTTGATGATTTCCTTCTTAACCAGCTCTTGTATAGGTGTGTTAAGATGGTGTTGATTCTTAATTATTGGTGTGCATTCCTCCTCCAACTGAATTTTATGAGTGCAAATACCTGGAGGAATGCCAATAATATCTATGATAGTTCATCCTATTGCCCTTTTGAATCTCTGAAGCATAAAAATAAGTGCCTACATCTGCTGCTCACCCAAATCAGCCACAATGATGACAGGTAAAGTGTTTCCACTACCTAGAAACACATACCGGAGATGGTCTGGCAATTTCTTCAACTTTAACATTGATGGATCCTCAATAGACAGCTTAGCCGGTGGTGTTGGGCAATTTTTAATATCCAGATCAAGTTTATTGGGAGCATAAGATTATAATCTCATTCCCGTCAAAGCACAAACAGTCTCCTCATACTCTTCAATGCCTTCACTATTAAAATTTATCAAAACTGCAGTTAAGGGCTCAATATCAAATTTCTCTTATATCGGCACCTCCTGCTCATCCTCATAATAAACATTAATAATAAAGAACACACATATCTCCTTATGCTGCTTCATAGATTGGCACACATCAAATTGAACCACTTTATCATTCATCTTGAACTAGAGCTCATTAGCTCGTAAATCAATAAGCATATTTTTGATAGCAAGGAAAGGTCGACCCAAGATTATGGGCACCTCAAAATATACCTCATAATCCAAATAACAAAGTCTGCGGAAAATATGAAACTGGCCACTTTCACTAGCACTTCATATAATATTCCCTCAGGCAGCTTTACTGATCTGTCCACTATCATAAGTCACATGTTTGTGGGTATAGGATCCTCCAAACCTAACTTTTTATAAATAGCTAGTGGTATTAGATTAATGCTCGTTCCAAGATCACATAAGGCCTTAGAAAAGTCAAGAGACCTAATAGTAAAAGGGATGGTGAATGCTCCTGGGTCTGCCTTCTTCTGCACCAAGGATCTGGTAGAAATAGCACTACAATAGTAAAGATTATACACCGATCATAGCTTACTGCTCTCTTCTTCGTTACAAGATCCTTCATAAATTTAGCATATCCTGGCATCTACTCAAGTGCGTCCACCAAAGGCACATTCACTGTCAGTTGCTTCAACATTGCCATGAATTTACTAAACTTTGTATGTCGACCTTCTTCTTCAATCTATAAGGAAAGGGTGGCGGTGGTTTTGGGAGAGTAGTCACCGTTGTTTCCTTCTCCTTGTCTTTCCCCTTTTTTGTAACTCATCAACCTACTAATGATTAGAAGGAATATCAATATCATCCAATTTCTCAGACTCTATCGGATAACTTTCTTCATGCTCAACTTCCTCTTCGATCACATCTTTAATCACAACTTTGCCCACAGAAGGTCCTGGTAATACCTTACCACTCTGAGTTGTAATTGTCATGCAAGAGCCATTATTACGAGGATTCTAAATTGTATCGCTTGGAAATGTTCCACTCTTCCTCTGATTTAATGTTACTGATAGTTGACTTATTTTCTACTCCAACTGTTTGATAAAAGTTGAGTGTGAATTTGCTAACTGACTCATGAAAGACAAGTCACTCTTCATAGTAGTCATCCCAAAGTTGGTAGCCCCAACTCCCTTTAATAACTTCTCCATAATGTTTTCCATGAATATTTTGCCGGCACTTATTGCAGCATTATCTCGGCTTACAGAAGGTACATATAGTCCACTTCTATCATTTTTTTCTTCCAATTCCCTTGATCCCTATCCTTGTTACCAGCTTTGTCGTAATAGTTCCGACCTTGATTTCCTTGGCTATTGCCTCGAAACTCCCCCTAATTATTTAGATAGTTCGCCTCTTCTTCCGAATTAGAGTTAGCTCTGCCTTGGGATGTAACCACTTTCACCTTTTTTTCTAGATAATAAATGCTTCATCAACAAATCTATTTGTATATTCAAATATGTCATATCCTGATTATATTCCTCCTCTTTCTTGCATTGCTCTACAGTCATACCAACAGACACAGTAGATCTTTCCACTATAGAATCCATAGTATGCCAAGCTCTACTTTGTTTAGTCATCCTATCGAGCATTTTCGGGCTTTTGGAAAAGTGAGATCCACAAATGATCCTCTTGCAGCATTATCCACTACTGGCTTTGTAATAGAATTTAAGGCTCTATAGAGAGTCTCCATCAAATGGATATCATTCATGTAATGATTAGGGCACTGGATCAACTTCTTTTTAAAACACTCCTAGGTCTCGTGAAGAGCTTCGGTTGGAATCTGCCGAAAGTTACTGATCTCATCCCTCAACTGTACCCTCCTGGAAGCTATAAAGAACCTTTCTAGGAAAGCCTCTTTCAACCGCCTCCAGTTGGTTATAGAATTGGGAATCAGCCATTAAGCCATAGTGTTGCCTCTCCAGACAGAGACAACAGAAATAAGCACAAGTGGATGGCATTCTGACCCACTCCTGGGTTATCAAAAGATTTGAAAATGGTGACAAAGTTCATCAAATGCATGTTAGGATCATCTCCTAGAAGACCACCAAACAACCCTTGAGATTGAGAAGCTGAATCATCTTGATGGTAATATTGAACTTAGCTCTAGGTGCTAGGGGTAGAGGAATAATATCTCCAATTGCACCTGCTCCATCCACTCCATCCTCTTCATTATTAAGATCAAACTGCACAGGTTGGCCATCCTACCTTGCCCTGAAGGGACGATTCCTATTTGCATTATGATTCACTGGTACAGACACATTCTCTACACTCCTTGGGTGAACAGGATCTATCAATTCATCATCTCCCAAATCATCATCATCAGGATTAGGATGATGTACCGATTGGCCGCTATTCTGTTAATTAAGCTGAGCTTTAGCCAAGGCGGCTAGTTTTTCAGCATCTTGTGGATCTGCCATTCTGCCAATTAGCTGAGGTTTCGGATGTACTGGTAATAAGGTTCACCTGACCTCTTTGTACTTCACATACATAAGAATTACCCTGCTAGTAACAAAAACAACAAATATTAAAGTTTAGGAAACTTGACCAAAGGTTAATTAACAAACACAAACTTAATTGACAATCGTATTCCCCAAAAATGATGCCAAAATTTGATACGCCCAAATTATACCTCTCTTGCAAGAAAGTAAGCGGTCACTGTCAAATATAGAACCCAACTAGGTTAGGTGTCGAATCCTATAGGGAATATTGTGTTCACTAAGTATTGTGGTTGTTACTAGACTGTTTCCAAGTTAAAAAGGGAGTTTAAGTTTGTAAATTTTATCTCGTTATTTGTAACACAGAATGATCCAGAAAGTGATTTTTATTGCAAATAGTAATTCAATGAGAGTAGACTAACTAGAATTATGGTTACCGAGATGTTCAAGCAGCTAGGGTTGTGAATTATTTTGAACTTCCAATTAATCACTATGATTGCAAGATTTATTGAATCCTATAATTTACCTATTTGTCTCTCAACCTAAATGAATAGATTATCCTTCAATTCTCTCAAACTTAATGAATACATTAACTTATTCAATTATTCTCTCATGTGGGTTGATCCCGTTAAGGCATCAACCCTTAACCCAAAGATTAAAACCTCTAGATTTCATATAAACCTCTTTTTTTCCCAACAAACACTTTTCTATTCGAACAAGTGATGTTCTTGGGCTCACCCTTCAAGTTTGCAACCAAGAAAGGTCATTATTGTGAAGAAGGGTTTATGCAACCTTAGTTAATAATGGAAATCAAGCATTCTCACAACCCCAATCAGCTTTTCACATCAAGGCTCCCATAACCCTAGTTATGAGAGCTTAGCCACACATTTTCATAGGAGAACAGGAAAGAGTTATTATATTTCTCAGAAATAGATTCAAAAAATACTTACAAGGGATCAAATATTTGTTCTAGAAACTTCAGAGATAAATATGAATAATATGTTAAGATTCATAATTTTAGCTGTTTATCAGAGAATACTGCTCACAATAATGTTTAGCGTTGGAAAATATGATTAAAAAGATACAAAATAAAACCTAAAACTGGGTATTTATATGTTCCCAGGTACATAGGATTTAAAATTCAAAAACATAAAAATCGCGCCCAAGTTGACGATCAGGACGGCGGCCCATCGAAAGACTGGCGGTCTGTCGCTGATGGTCCTAGAATGTCAGTTTCTATTTAGGGCTGACAGTCATGTTGGAAGACCGTCGCTGGTCTGGCGGTCCATCGCGTGGTCCGTCGTTGGATCTTCTGGAAGCCTGAGTTCTGGTTAAGCCTGACGGCCAACTTGGCGGTCCATCGAAAGATTGACAGTCCACCACTTGGACCGTCGCATGAGTTCTTCACTTGGAGTATTCGGTTTAGCTCCGATGGTCACTCCGGCAGTCCGTTGCATGTTTGACGATCCGCCTGTTGGACCATCAGTGACCTTTTTCTGATATTTTTCTAGATTTTTCCTTCAACTAACTCTTTACCCAAAAAACGCTCAAATTTTGTATTGAAAACAACATCAATTGCTTAAGTATGTACAATTATCCTAAGAAAAAGATATAAAATATTCCGTCAAAAGTCAAAACATCAATCCCACACCCATATTCCATTTTCATAACTTTCCGACCAATAGGTAAAAATGATCCTGGATGCCTCGGGACACGAACCAAGAGTATTTCTAGCCTAAAATTAATATTTCGAAGCTGTTAGAAAGAATTGGAATAAAAGATCATTTGATTGAAGTTTTTACTCGGTGACCATTTGTAACTAGTGAAGACTTCAAAATAAAGAATTGGCTTTAAACACCAAACGAACTACTCGGTAACCAAACTATCAGCCCCAGCAAGTCATAAATGACTTTGGGAAGCTATAGGTTGCTCTAATGATAAAAATCTACAGAAATATGGAAAATGACCTAAACGGTCATTACATATTGCCCCTTTGGGCATCGCAATCCATCTCCTCTATAGTATAGCCATGATTAGCAATCTCAGTGAGAGATTTACCTAAAGCCACCAAACCCAGAGTATCCCTGTAGAGCGATAGTCTCAACCCTTTAACAAAATACCAAATCTCATACTCTATTGGAAGAATCATGATGTCATGTTTGGCTAGCTCTTCAAACCTCACCTCATATTTGTTCACAGTCATAAAACCCTACCTCAAGCTGATAAACTAATCCCTAAGGCAATTGTGTATGCTGGGAGGCATGAATTTCTCCAAAAAAGCCTCAAAGAATTGAGTCCAAGTCATAGGTAGAGATCTAGTTGTCCTAAAATCAAGATAACCCCTCCACCACTATCTAGTTGTTGTGTATAGCTGATAAGAATTAAAATCCACTCTGTGCGCTTAACAAACCCCAAATTATGGTGCCTCTGCTCATAACTAGTCAAAAACTAAAAAGCATCATCACTTGAGGCCCCTACAAACCTAGGTAGAGTCAATCTCATAAATTGGCCCAACATCTTTTGCTCTTCGATGGTCATTACTTGCCGAGCCACTGATGGTTGTAGAACTATCGGTGTTAGAGGAACCTCTACTCTAAGAGTTACAGCTATAGGTTATTCTCCCATATAAGTTCCACTTTGGTCTGCTGACTGAGCACCATTAGACTATGCAACACCTACTAACCCCAATAATTGAAGCAAGTCATCTCTGAGAATTGAGGAAGATATAAATTCTAGTATGGCCTGGAGCTATTCTGGCTCAAGAGCAATAGTATGATCTGGTGAAAGCTTTGTGTCTAAAACCTAGCTGGGGCTGCATCTCTAGTCAGACCCCGAACTCTAGGTCGACTACATCCTCTAACGGGTACCCTAGTTGTAGGCTTGGGTTCTCCATCTTCAATGATTTTGACTCGCGTCATATCCATCTACGAAAGAGTGAAAAAAATAAGAACTAAGAAGGCAACACAAACTCATCGTACAAAATAAAAAAGAAGGTAAGATTTTCTAAAGAATATCTTGTATTCTCCTAAAGATAAGCTACGGAAGTCATCATACCGATCCGTGGGACTCTATAAGATAGTTGCTCTTGCACCAACAACACCAGTAAACCTAGGCTTTGATATCAGTCATGACCTGATTTCTCAAGTCATGATGACGCCTATCGTAATCTGCCATTAGGTAAGTCAAACCATAATTGAAATGGCAAGTAACAAGATAACCATAGAAAGATGAAAGAATACCAAATTCAAACATACAAGGAGAAAACTAAATAGCAATATATATAATCATGAAGGTACTAGAAGATAGGAAAAAATAAGAAAATGTGCAAAAAGAGTATTCCATGACATGATAAGGTTGGTACAAGAGCCACTAAATCCAAAAAGAACAGAGTAATAAATAGTATAAAATATACAAGTACTCTTAGAAAAGTAAAGTCTATCCAAAAATAGCAGAAGGAGAGAATACGCTTTGGCTCTAAAAGCTTACCCTATCTCCAGATCTCAAAAAGCAAGCCTGAGTAAAGTGTCAATGGCGGTAACTCATACTCGAATCTGCATCATAAAAGAGATGCAAAAATATAGTATGAGTACAAAAAATAATGGGTACGCAGTAGAGCATCATCGACAGATTGAACTAAATCGCAATAATAAAATAAGAGAAAAGTAAACTAAAGTCATGGATAAGGAATATATCTAAAATACTACTCCAAAATAAGATGAAGCGATAAATATACAAGAATAGATAAATCAACATAAATATGTTCAAACAATAACCTAACAGGACCCCCATAAGCCTAGAATGTGCAATCATGTAAGGAGTAACCTAACCGAGCATCAATAAGCCCGATGGATGCAAACAAGGAGGAAACGTCGACAATGAAATCATAAAGTGTGCCCAATATGACAAAATACCTGAAAATAATTTTGAATCATAAATGACGAACTTGAACCAAAATTGAGAATAATGTCCTCATAATAAAGTGCCGCATAAAGATCATGAATGTTGGACTTGAACTGGAACTAGTATTAAGCGTGCATAGTAAATATACCATAATCACCCGAAAATAATAAGATTATGAATTTCCTTCAACTCCATGTAATGTGACCACTAGGTAATATGGTCAAGTCAACAATAGAAGCAATATTAACTACCAAGTCTAGGTGCATGGTTCACAAAGTCGAAAGTTCACTTTATTTGGGTTAATAAAACAAAGTGAAGTCCATTAAATTGCCTAAGTAATTCCAAGGTTCAATATTTAATCTAAGTTCATAACTTAAAGTATTCTTAAGTCTATGTCACGACCTGATTTCACAAGTCGTGATGGCACCTACTTTGACCCGCCAGTAGGCACGGCAACCTGGTTTTATAAGTCATGATAGCACCTACTTTGACCTGACAGTACGTAAGCCAAACCATAGATCGGAATGATAAGTAATGGGATAGTTGGTGGAAAGTAGAATAAATACCAAAATTATGCAATTAATTAGGTTACAAGCCAAAAAATATAAGAACAATATCATAAATAGGAATAAATAAGGAGAAAGAGTAAGATATCCAACGACCTTATAAGGTAAGTACAAGAGCCTCTAACAAAGTAATAAGAGTACAATAAGTGTCAAATATAAAATAGTTTCGAACAGAAAAACCATCCAAAATAGAATAAGGAAAGAAAGTTGGCCACAACTCTAAAAGCTCACTCTATTTCGAAAATCCAACCATCACTAGTATGAACGTTAATAGTGGCAGCTAGTACTTGGATATACATTAGAAAAGAATCAAAAGTGTAGTATAAGTACCAAAATAATGGGTACTCGGTAGGCATCATTGGCCAAGTAAGCTAAATCATAATAAAAGTACAATAAGATGTGAGATATTAACCTAAAGTCAGGGAAAAAGGAAAACCTGGAATAATGCTCCAAATGCTGAAAATAAACAATCGAGTAAATAATATAAAACATAAAGCAACTAACTATAGCCTAATTGGACCCTTATTAGCCCAGGAGACGCAAATAAGCGTAAATAATCCACCCGATCTCCCATAAGCCCGAAGGATGCAATCAAGAAACAAGTGTTGTCAGTAACAATCCCAAGTATCCAAACCTTGAAATTGTTACTGTGGATTCTTTCATAGCATATACACCATACTCTAACCGATTCCTTAATCATCATAAATAACTCCTCAATGCTAGACTCGAATAAAAAATAGTATATAGGTGCCAGACTCAAACCAGTCTTAATATCATCATTTATCAGACTTGAATCGATCATAATATTATCATTGTTAGACTTGAATCGATCTTAACAGCATCATTGTCAGACTCGAACTGATCTTAACATCATCATTGTCGAACTCAAATCGGTCTTAATATCAACCCATGGTATTAGTGTAATTACAAGCCAAAAATGCCGAAGTCCTTCCTACGGCTTAAAACATAAATAAAATAAAAGAAGAGGGTCTCTCAGGTCTACGAGTAGCTAATCATGATATTGACCTAAATTGGGTCGGATGGGCCCGCTTCTAACCCCAAAAGTCTATTCTAAGATAATTTTATACCCTAGGCTATACTAAGGTCCCATGTCCCACTACAAGGTGCTAAATAATTCTCATTAACCCCTAAGGTAGCCATTCAATTCAAGTAATAGATAGATGGGTCAAATCCTCCTAAATACGGTTCATTAACTAACTAAATAACCCAAATTTTGCTAAATATACCATCGATTCATGAATTTCCAACTCAATACTAGCATAAATATCATACCAATATCATAACAAAGCTCAATCTATGAGAAGAGCTAGCCTAGCCTACCTGGACGCTGAAGAATGTCTGTTAAAGTCCACTAAATTAGAGATTATCCCTTTCGAGAAGCTTCCGCATAATGCCATACTATCAAAATAGTAATCTACATATTAATACAAGAATAACGATAGTCATATTGAATTTTAATGCTTCAGGTCCAAAATCAAGTCAAAATTCCATGTGGGGCCCATTTGCGAAATCACAATTTTGAAATCATTAACACGTTCCTTTATGCTGAAGGATCATTTACTCTGAAGAATGGGTAAATTTTGAGCTCAAAGGACACCAAAATCAACCCATCAAGAAGCTAGAGGTTTATGAAAAAAATCAAAGAATTAAATCAATAATTAGATAGAACTTACAAGTATTACGATGAGGAAATGACTTTCTTGAGATAACCAATACCCTGCGATCACCCAAGCGTCAATCTCCCAATTCTGTAAACCTTCTAGGGTTTTATGATTCTTGGGACTTAGAGAAAATCAGGTGAAGAGGAAAATTTAATGCTTTTGCTCGTATCGCTTAAGCGGATACTTAGTTGCTTAAGTGATCACCGCTAAAGCGGCATATGGTCGCTAAAGCGACCTTTCCCCAGGTTAGCCTTCAGCTTAAACGATGTCCTCTAAAGCATTCAGGCCTCTGTTAAAGCGGCTAAACGAGGACCATCTTGGCCTCTTAAGTGTCCATCGCTTAAGTAGCTGCACCAGCTGAGTCCATACACCAGTTGAAGCTTAATTTTTGCCAAGTTTCCATCTACCCCTCAGAATTCATTTGGAATCTTGTGAACGCAAACAAACTATGCTACCCTATTAATTTCAATATTTCAGACTCAACAGCGACATCAAAATTTATATCCAATGTTATTTCGATGAAATATGGGCCCCACACCTAAAGTTCATTTTTACCAGAATTCGTCCAATAGCCCAAAATAAGTTTGGAAACCTTGAGACCCGAACCAAAGGTTCTCCAACCTAAAATTGATGTTTTGAATAAAATGGAACTATCAGAATTGGCATACGAGGTTGTTTACCTGAAGTTAATGCCTGATAGCCAATCCTTACAAGAAAAAACTTTAAAATAAAAAAATATCTCTAAAAATCAAACGAACTACCCAATAAATAAAATGTCAGCTCCAGCAAGTCAAAAATGACTTGGGATAGCTATAGCAAAGCTCTAAATAGTGGAAAGGTGTAGAAATGGAGAAAATGACCTGGAGGGTCATTATAATACAAGAGCTAAACTAAGCATACTACCTAAAGGAAAAATCGATAGGGCCCACTACTAGTCCCAAAAATCTATGCTAAGACAAGCACCTAGCCAAACCTAGCCTATTGCTTATAATTCTATTCCAAAGTACTTAGTAGGTCAAACTAGTTCTAGGGTGTCAATCTAGTCCAATATGAAGGGGGCAGACCAAAATCTACCAAAAAGGAGCTCTCTGACTTGCTAAATAATCAATAATTTCAAAAGTTACCAACCAAGACATAAATACCCACCTAACTCTAGCATAATACTATACTAATGTCATAATAAAGCTTAATCTAAGAGGGAAGTACGTCTAGCCTACTTGGACACCATCAAAAGCTCGAGAAAGTCCACTACTCTAGAGCTTTTCCCTTTTGAGAAGCCTTCAAGCGTTGTAATGCTATCAAAATATAATCTACACATTACAACAAAAATAATAATACCCATATTACATATACATATTTCGGGTCAAATATCAAACTAAGAATATCATGTGAAACCCGCTTGTGAAATCACACATTCAAAATCTTCAGTGTGTCCCTCTAAGATCAAGGATCATATATCCTTAAAAATAGGTAAAATCCAAGCATAAATAGACCCCCAAATTAGCCCAACGTAAACTAGGGTTTTAAAGATAATTGGAGAATTACTCAAGAGAACAAACAAAAACTTATGGAAATAATGGTGAGAAAATGACCCAAATAACATCTCTAAAACACTTTCGACACCTAAGGATCGATCTCCATAATTTTATTAAGTTTTCTAAGATTTAATGAAGTTGAGACTTAGACAAATAAGTTTGGCCAAATAGGAAATGAAATATATAGGGATGTACCAATGATGGCTGCTTTAGCGACTAAATGACCACTAAAGCAATCACCTCTAAAGAGATCGAGTGCTGCTAAAGTGGCCAAGCCTCACATGGACAACCTCCGCTTAAGTGGTCAAAACATCTCCTAAGCAACCTTCGCTAAAGCAGTAAGCAGACCGCTTTAGCGCTAGAGGGACACCAACTGTCCACTAAAACGACTATCTGGTCACTTAAGTGGCTACTGCTTTAGCGACCAACTGGCCTCTTAAGCGGATACCCCAGTAGATTCTTAGCTTCAGCAAACTTAGCAAAATGTCAAGTTTTCGATCAGACCCTCGAGATTCGTTTAAAATCTTGTGTACACAAACAAACTATGATAGCCTTCCAAATTTGACATTTTAGACTCAATGAAGGTATTGAAATTTTCATCCAAGGTCGTTTCAATCAAAAGTTGGTCCCACGCCCAAAGGATCTTTTTAACCAAATTCCCCCTAATATCCCAAAATGAGTATGAAAGCCTTGGGATCCGAACAAGGACCCCCTAGTATAAAATTGTCATTTTAGAGCTAACGAAACTGTTAAAATTAGAACCCGGGAACATTTTGACTGAAGTTTAGGTCTGATAGCCAACTCTTAACATCGAATGCTCCAAAACAGGAAATTGATTCTAAAAGTTATATGAACTACCCGATGACCAAACTTTTAGTACCAACAAGTCATAAATGACTTAGGGAAGCTATGAAAAAACTTTAAACATTAAAAAAACATTAAAGTACAGGTAATGGCGTGAAGGGTCGTTACAACTTATTTATTAAAACTATATGTATTATACTTATATTTTTAATTGAATCATTCACCCACTAAAACTAATTTAAACTAATATATTTTGAATTTTGAAGATAAAAATTATACAATAAAGTAAAGAGAAAATGGTATGTTTACATCCTGAACTATACACGAAATTGCTGAGACACACCCAAATTTTAAGAGGGTCCTATTACCCCTGGACTAATTTAAATCATATTTTTGACAACCTTAGTGCCTACGTGGCACATACGTGTGTCTACGTGGACCTTCAGTGTGCTGATTCACTGATGTGCCACGTATGTACCAAGTAGGCACTAAGGTTGTCAAAAATATGGTTCTAATTAGTCCAGGGGTAATAGGACCCTCCTAAAGTTTGGGTGTGTCTCAACAATTTCGTGTATAGTTCAGGGTGGAAACAAAGCCTTTTTGCTAAATTAAATTCAATAAATTTTATATTCTTATACTTATTACGTTTCTCTCTGATATGTCTTTCTTTCGTATAAAACAACATTAACTTTTCCATTATGTTATAATCCAATGAATGATATCTTCACATATCCTTTCATTCTCTTATTCTCTTTGAACAACGAGCCTAACTAGCTTTATCTAAATATTTTGTATTTTGGCACATACAATCCCGTTTAGTCTCACCACAACTTCACTTTTCTCGTACTCACCAAATTTGTAGTGTGGATTTAGTCTTATATTTATCCTGAAACACTTACTCATTAAAGTTCCTCTCTATAGTTAGAGATATTAGCGTACATCCCAAATATAATTGTGGAGGTTAGTAGCTGTGATAAATTATATCACATCACGATATTTCACAAATATCTACAGTTTGATGTAATTTGGGAAAGTTGTCAGAAACCTCCACAAATATATATATACTAGATACTGGAGTTCGTGTCAGCACTAGCCTAATGTGTTACTTTTTAAATATTATATGCTATTTTTTTTATCTCAGTTTATATGATGCTATGAAATATTTGAGAAAGGCATTCAGATTTGTTATATATAGTTTTAGATATTTTAAGTTGTTAATTATATTAGTATGATTTATGCGACTTTCAACGTAATTTTCAAGCAATATTCCTTTATCCTAATTAATATGACATCGACAACTATTGTAATCTATAATACTTTTTCGACGTTGTAATTTACTATTTTAAGTTGTTTACTATTTTAATCTATAATACTCTTTTTGTTCAAATTTTTGTGGTATTGATAGCAAATTTAGACTTTAAAAGTAATTTAAGTTTTTAATTATAGTAATTTATGATATTTCTTTTCTATTTCAATTCAAGCGACACTAATATAATTTCAAGAGTAAACCAAATATTATGATTGAAATAGTGAAACCGACACCTCTTGAATGACTCATAATAATTAATTAAAAGTGATATAAAAAAATTGCTATAAAAGTATTTGTGAAATTTTTTTAAGTGGACCTCACATAAGATGTTATTGATTTAAAACATAAAAAATTAATTTATCATTTTATGTTTATTTCACCTTATTTTTTAAATAAATACTATCAACTTTTAAATACTTAGATAACTCATAATAATTAATTATAGGCAATATAGTAAAATTTCAATTGAAGCAGCTGAAACAACCATGTCATAAATGTCTATTTTACTTTTTTAAATATTATTAATTTTTTAATACATAAATATCATATAATAATTAATTAGGGACGATATAGTAAAATAACGGAACAAGCAAATAGCTGGAAGCAGGCATATCGACCGCCAGCTGCTTGCTTCCAACCGCCCACTCGCGCTTTTATTTATATATATATATATATATCAGAGAGAAAAAAAAAATACCACACAACGATCCTATAGTGACATTTTTACAACCTCATAAATAAACCTCTGCTTAGCTTGTTTTTCAAGGGAAGGAGGAAGAAAATAACCGAAAGCGAGAAGGGAAATAAATGATAAATGATGTACACGGAGAGTGGACCAATCAGATTGGGAACTTTCTAAGTACTCCCGGTTCATAAATACTTATTCACTGTATCTTGTACATACCTTACCTTAAAGAAATAATAAAGGTAAGAAATAATAAATGTATGTGTAATTTTACTATATCATTCTTTAAAAATAATAAATTTTTTATTTTAAAATAATATAATGAGTAATGTATTGTATTTAATATCAAGAGAAAAATGAATAAAAATAAAAAATTATTTATTAATTTATAAACTAAACATATATTGTTGGACATTCTAAAATGGAAAAGTGAACAAATAAAGATAAACAAAAAAAAGTATTAATATTGGGTCATTTAATTTATAATACTGTACTCCTCCACTCCTAAATTATTGTCCCTATTTTTGTTTGCGTTCTTCTAAAGAAAAATATTAATTACATGTTAAATTAATTAAATTATTTTTATATATTTTTTATTTAATATTTATTTTATTTTTTGTATTATATTAATATCTTTTATATTTATGACAATAGATAAAAATAAAAAAATTAATAATTATTTTTTAACTTTATAAAATAATAATTATTAAAAAATATTTATTTTTGATAAGAATTACAACTAATTAAGAACGGGGAAGCGCACATGCAGTCGAGAGGCTTTTTGCCTAACTCTGAGAATTTGGACCATGCAACAGTGCGGCTTTCAAGGATTATATATACTTTATTATCCTCGTGTATTTGTTTACTCATTCCACGCTGTGTGATATGTATTCAAAAATAAAGAATCTTTTGCATGCTCACACTCACACACACATATATAATATACAATTAATCTCTCTCTTCTTTTCCCCATTCAATGGCATCAAGACATGAATCAGAATTCTCTTCTTCATCTTCCTCCCTTCCTAAAACCAGGTGACAATTTAATATTGCTTGTTCCAATTTAATTTCCTCCATTGATCCAATTAATTTAGTGTTACCCTCCCTTATAATTAATAGATCTTCTTTTGGCAAATGTAATTATCTTTGATTTTATTTAATTTAGAAAGGCTTGTGTTTTAATGTAGATGGTGGTCGAAAGAGACAGTGGCAATAGTGACAGGTGCAAACAAGGGCATAGGTTTTGCCATAGTTAAAAGAATGGCAGAGTTGGGATTGACAGTGATTCTAACAGCTAGAAATAATGCAAGAGGAATGGAGGCAGTTGAGTCCTTAAACAAATTAGGGCTGCATGTCTATTATCACCAGCTTGATGTTTCAGATGCGTCCTCCATTAAAGCTTTTAATTCATGGTTCGCCAACAATTTCTCTGCGTTGGATATATTGGTCAGCTTCTTAGCTCCACTATCTTTTTTGGTTTTACTAGTGTATGTTAATGTTGTTTTGAAGAAAAGAAAACCTCCCACGTCAGAAATTTATTTTGGTTGGGAAGAAGTTGAGAGTTATAAATAAACTTTCACCTCCTTCATTGTTGATACACACAAAAATATTTTTTTTCTTCTTTACTATTAAAGAGGTTTAAAGATAATTCTTTTGGAGATTTTTTTGAGAATAGTATTTTAGGAAGTGAGCGTGTGTGAGAAAAATATTGTGTATTGCATGGTGTAATAATTTTCATATAGAGAATATTTTTCAGGGAGGTTCGTGATTTTTCTTCAATTGAAGAGTTTTTCACGTTAAATCTGTGTTGTTATTTTCTTTAATTTCTCTGTTATTTTCTGCTTGAAAGCTGTCCGGAAGGAATGAAAAAATATTTCATTTTTTCCTACAATGTATATATAAATGTTGAACACCCTCGATAAAGACGAGAGACTTAGTTTAGCGGTAAAAGGGTTTAGAATTTAGTCCGGGTAACAACTTTTTTTTTTCAATCTTTTAGTGGAGGTGAAGAGGATCAACGATAGGTTGATGACTATTAAGTTGGTCATTCGGGGGTTTGCCCTGAACGTGTGTAGTGCCTATGCGCCGCATGTGGGATCGGAGGGGGAGGAGAAGATGCGGTTCTGGGAGGCTTTGGAGGACGTGGTGAGAGGCGTGCCCAGTTCGGAGAAGATTGTTGTAGCAGGGGATTTCAAC
>NC_061113.1:170410930-170430086 GCF_002878395.1 Capsicum annuum
CCGCTGACTAGAATCAGTATTACTTGTGCAAGATTCTACCAGGAATTGTCGATAAGGAAAATTTACTATCTTTTAGGAAGGTCTGGAAGATGCGAATTACGGCAGAGGATTAGGGCTAGTTCGGGTCGCTAGTGTAGGGAATTAATTGGTGGGGGTGTATTCCTGTTATGATTCCGTATTCAATGTTTCGTGTTCCGTGTGCCATGTTTATTACGAATATGTGTGCTTTCCTCTGCTTTATATTCCTGCATTCCCGCTCTACTCTGTTTTATATTCCTTATGGGTGCCGTATCTATGTTATGTCATCTGCTTCTGTGCTGTACTATGTGTTTGTGTGATATCTCGTCACTTGAGCCGGGGGTTTTTCGGAAACAGCCTTTCTACTTCATCAGAGGTAGAGGTATGGACTGCGTACATCTTACCCCTCCAGACCCCACTAAGTGGGAATACACTGGGTTTGTTGTTGTTGTTGTTAGCTTTAGGCGGTTTTAATTTTTTTTTCTTTTTTAAATATTAAGATGATGATCTTTGTAAAAAGAGACCACTGTGATCTATTAACCCACATGGGTTTTAAGTAGTAAAAATATCATTGTTGACATTTTATCTTTTTCTGTGTCATTCAATAGTGGAATACTATATATATACTCAAGATGAAGTTTAAAAAATAAAAGGGATTTTTAAATCTTATCGTCTTAAATTAAAAATGTATGTATTCTTTAAATTTTGTGATATTAAATTTATCATGCACAATGAGTAGAGAAAAAAAATAAGACATTTAAATTGGGAGAAAAATATATATCTCTAATCTATATCTATTAATCTATATCTATATCTATAATTTATACTAATATATTAAAAGTGTGAAGGGTTTTAAAATATTGTTTGAACTTTTTGTCTTTTAATAAAAGTCTTTGTTTTAAACAAAATCATCTTTTCACTATTTTTCTAATATTTAAGATTTTAAAAATTAATTAAATAGTTATAGTGAACCTTTCCTTATTAAAAGTCATCAAAATTAATGACAATTAATACTTTTTTAATTAGTATAAAAATTATTTTAAGAAGATTTGAAAAATCTAGAACTAAATATGAAAGCGTAAGAATAAGAAAAATATAAGAAATATTAAATTTGTAAAAATTTTAAGTAAATAATCAAAGATTTTCACAAACGCAAAAATGACGATCATTAACCACTTGAGACTTTTGTTGGTTAAATATATATGTACTTACAATAAAATTACATTATTATATTAACGTGTGAAAAATTTTTGAGAGGTGATTTGAACTTTTTGCACTTCATTAAAAAATCTTCGCAAAATGATTTGAACTTTTTGCACTTCATTAAAAAAATCTTCGCAAAAGACAAATTGTCTAATTTTAAATAATTAAAAATACACGTGCAAGACACGTGCGATTAGACTAGTATATATAAAAGATAAGTACCTCATAATACTTCACTTGTGTTGTCTTGACACATTTTATGGGGAGTGTATTTTACTAATCTAATCTTAATAAATAATAGTTCTTTAAAACTCTAAATTTAACTATTACAACCTACTGCTGCTATTTTATATTCTCTATTACATTTTATTTGACCCTTGTTGATTCGATATATTTCTTAAGAAATTTTTTATTAAGGGTATATTTTACTAAATTAATTTTATCACTGATGCTTTAAAACTCCAAATTTTACTATTGCTTTATTTTGTTATTTAATATCAAGTCTAGAAAATAAAAACTATAACAAAAATTTTTTGATCTGATAAATTAGACAAATAAATTAAAATAATTATTTTTAATATAAAAATCAAGTAAAATAAAATGGAAATGTAACTATTTAATATTAAGAGTATAAAGAAAAAATAGTATACACCTCTCTTGATTTTTTAAAGAGATACGTGCTGAAAACGCCCCTAAATTTGATGCGAGTAATTATTTTAGTTTCCAAATTATACCTAATATTAAAAACACCCATACACTTGATAAAAAGAAAGTAAAAACACCCCAATATGCCACATGACATAACAGTGATGTGTTTGTTGACGTGTAAGAGGCTTAAAAAAATGACACATAAACTTTAAACGACAATACACTCTGTCTTTAACTTTTCTCTTTAATTTTTTACCATCTCCAGCAGCTAGCTAGCCTTTCTTCCTCCGGTCTAACTTCTACTCCATTAAATTTTTAAAAATTACATAAATATATAATTTATGTTTTCAATATTACAAAAAATTTCAACAATCTAAACATATTATAAAAATTCTATATATACACAAAATGCTATGTATATATTGACTATGTTATATATATATTAATAGGGAGATTGAGTAAAATAATTTAAAAAATGGGAGAGAGTATAACTACTTTTAAAAAGTTGATATTTATATTATTTATACTTAAAATTTACCTAATGTTTGAACCAATTTTTTTCTCTTCTCTCCTAGTGTGTTGATGATCATTTTTTTTATAGATGTGCAATTTTGACAACTCTAAAAATTTCATGGTTGATGACAATTTCAAAAGGAGATTTTAGGGTGAAAAAATTTTAAGACATTTTTTTAGCCTCTGACGTGTCCACAAAGACCAGAGATCACTTGTTATGCCATATGACAAAATTAGACGTGTTTTTAAATTCACTAAATCAAGCATAGGGGTGTTTTTAAATTCACTTAGTGATAGGGATGTTTTTAATACTAAAAATAGTTTGAAAACAAAAATAATAATTTGCACAGAGTATATGAGTGTTTTTAAACTTTACTTTTTTTTTAAATTGAATAAATAAAATAATTATTTATTTATGAATATAGAGTTCTAAGTAATACAAAACAAAGAGACACTATAGGTGTTCAGATTTTGAGAAGTGTCACAGATGCTCCGCGGTGCAAAATCATTTAGTAAAGTTCAAAACAATTGGATTCTGGTCATGCGTACAAAAAAAAACAAGCACAATACATATGCAGGTCCTTAAGTACACATTATCTTTCACTTAGACATTTTAAGTAGACATTATTTTATTTTGATACCTCAGCGGCCTTCAAGTGTGTCACTTTGACACCTTTTGCTGAATCAACAAATTTATATTTTGTGTGTATTACAAGCGTCTGATGATGTGGAAAGTGATAAATAATATGCCGACACGTGTCATTTTTTTAAAAAATAATTTTTAAATCATTAATTAATTTTTTTTCAAAAAAAAAAATCAATAATCACCCCTTTCCCCAATAATTAATTTAAACTAAAAAATACTCAAATAATTTATAAATAATTAATTTAAATAAAAAATACCCCCAACCTACCCACCCCACCAACCTTCTTCTTCAAACACCCCATCCACCCACCCACCACGCCCACCCCACCCCACCCACCCCATTAGTCCACCCATCCCGCCGTCCCTCCCACCCCACCCATCCCACCAGTCAATTTTTAATTTTTTTAATTGATTTTATTTGATTTTAATTTTTCTTCACGGATTTAACTTTACTTTTTAATTTCTTTCATCAATTTTGCTTCGATTTTTAATTTTCCTTCACTGACGTTTCTTGGTTTTTATGCTTCGATTTTTTTTTATTGATTTTGTTTGAATTCAATTTTTCTTCACTGATTTAGCTTTATATCTTAAGCATGCTTATTTCTTATAATTAAGCATTCTTATTTTTCTTGATTTAATCATCCTTGTTTTTGGATTTCTTCTTTCATAAAAGAAATAAGATTCTTGATTTAACCATTTTAGCATAAGGATGTGTTAAGGAAAAAATAGTGGTAAGTTAATGGATTGAAGAAAGAAGAAGAAAAGAGAAGAAAAATAAAAATTTCAAAAATGCCACTAAAAAGTTACGAAAATACCACTAAAAATTTATGAAAATGTCACCAAAACGCGCTTTCAATGCGTGTGTCACATGCACCTTGCCAACTCAACAAAAAGGTTCAAAATGACATACTTTATAACTACTTGAGGTGTTAAAATGGAACAACATCCACTTAAGGTGTCTAAATAAAAAATAACGCGTACTTAAGGGGGGCTCCGTATGAATTTTGTCAAAAAAAAAAAAAAAAAGTGACAGCTGTGATACATTTACTGATGACACTACGACATTGAAATATCTTAGTACTACAAAAAGAAGAAAATAATTATAGGACAAAACAAAAAGAAAAAAGTAATGACGTCTGCTTTTGCAGCATATGCGGGGAATCGTTAGTAGCTACAGTCAACTCCTTTCTCAGTTTTATAATTGTAAATAATTACTATCAGGGACTTAATATGAAATTTCACTGTTAAAACTTAAAATTCTATGATAATAAGAGTTTCACCAGTAAAATTTCAAATTTCATAAATATGAAACTTAGGAGGAACTTATTTAAGAAAAATCAGTTACAGCATTCTGAAAGAAATGAATATTAAACCTAAAACTCATTCCGGACCTTGCCTTGAACCTTCTGCCAGTTATATCATCCACCTCGCGGCAGGGTGGAACGACATACGACAAATAAATATTGTCTACAATGTCTCTGTCATTCTTGATAGAAACATAATAAATAATCTCACATAGATAATAATGCATAATATTTCTAGCTCATTGAAGTTCCTCGTTTGTTATATAGACTTTTGATATATATAAATATTGCAGGTAAATAATGCAGCTGTATCATTCAACGATATCCACGAGAACTCGGTGGAACATGCAGAGGCAGTAATATGCACAAATTTTTATGGTCCTAAACGACTAATAGAGGAACTCTGGCCAACGTTTCGTTGCTCTTCCACTCTCACTCGAATTCTTAATATAAGCTCCAGACTTGGACTTCTCGGTGTTAGTATCTTTTTAACTTCCTACATTTTTGAGTTTTTGACCGGGCAAAGTGCGCAATTATTTATTTTGAGTTGTCGCTTAACTTCTACATGTTTTTAAAATCAAAGTTGTAGCATATTAAAAGAATATGTTAATATCCAAACTTAAATTCCAAAGAAGAGAACGAAGAGAAGAATTTGCATGTATAAAAAGAAGATAAGAAAGAAAACATTAAAAAATGGAAAGGATAAAAAGAATTGAAGGGTTGTATCAGCCATGGAAATAGATGCTATGTTCAAACAATAAAACAACTTAACTCTAGTCTAGGAATTTTTATTGAGTTAATATTTCAAAAGTGACTCATGGGGCGGATCTATAGTGTGGGGGAGGTTTCCAAGAACCCCCACTCCTACGTAGATTCCATAAATATATTAAAAAATTGAATCAATAAATACTTAAAATATTATAGATGGGAATCATAAACAAAAAGAATGTGGTTTGATGACATGGAATGGACCGAGTTCTTATATTATTACACATTTTATTATATCATTACACATTTTACTTATCTAAAAATTACACAAATACACAACTTATATTTGTAATATTACAAAAAATCTCAACTCCCTAAATATATTACAAAAATTCCAATATATACACAGAATGTTATATATATGTCGGCTATGTTATGTATATTAATAGGGAAAGAGAGTAAAGTAATTAAAAAAATGGGAGAGAATGTAATTACTTCCAAAAGGATTGGTATTTATGTTATTTATACTTTACTTATTCTCATGACCATGGGATTAATCCTTGTTGGGGTGTTGTCTTTTTTATTACATAATAATTTATTGTACTGAAAACCCACAAATATGAAATCCTAAATTCGCTTCTGTCAATGAGAATTTAGCTAACAAAGTCACTAAATTTTGTTTTGTACTTGCTCGATTTATTTTATTTAACTTTTGTTGACTTGACATACCCCTTAAGAAAGCATTTATTAGGAGTGTTTTAATAAATTCATCTCATTAATATAATGATGATTTAAAACTTCAAATTTGATTACTACTCCCTCCGTCTCATTTTACTCGTCCCAAATTTCCTAATTTGTTGTCCCATTTTACTTGTCCTTTTTTACTTATCAAGACAAGACAATTTTTTTTTCCATTATACCCTTAGTAGAATTGATTATTCCTTATTATTAACATTCTTGAAAAATATTGCATAGAGGAGTACCATTAAGAGTACACCATTAAGAATATAAATGGTGTTTTGGTATTAGCCACTCATCAATATTGGAACTAACAACAAGACACAATTAAGAGGGGCAAAATGGTAGAATTACATTATCAATCATTGTTTTCTTAATAGTTGTGTCATCCCAATTTGGGACGAATAAAATGGGATGGAGGGAATATTATTTTATGTATTTATTTGATATTAAGGAATCATTTGGTTGGGAATAAGTTATTACGAGATTAACTATCATGAAATTAGCTATTCTGGGATAAGTTATCCCACCATGCATATGAGATAGCTTTTCCCATCACTCTGGTATAAATGGTGAAATAAATAATTCCGGGACTAACTAATGCTCCTCCGATCAAACGTAGGATAAAATAATTCTGAATTTTCTCTCGTGATTATTATACATTATACCTCACACCAAACAACTCCTAATGGTAGAAAAGGAAAAAATAACAAAATACTCTTTGATCTCACAAATTGCACAAGTAAATTGAAATAACTTTTTTTCATACAAGAGCCAAAAATAAAATATGGAGAGTACTTTTTTCGTTCATTTTTACTTGTCACATTTTGATTTGGTAATAATTTTTGTTTCGCCTGATCATTGAAAACTGAGAGGTTAGAGTTGTTGAATTTTTTTTTCTATTTTGACCTTCATTTATATATATATATATATATATATATATATATATATATATATATATATGTATGTATGTATGTATGTAGCGACCCGAATTTACCCCTCGGGACGCTACACGATGCCTAGGGTCCTAAGTGACCCCAAGCTAACCCTTCACTTGGCATCACACATAAATAATCGAATAAAATGCATAAAACCGAAAGAATAAGGCGGAATATAACTCTAATATAAATTTGCTCAATACCAAAACTGGAGTCACAAGGTTACAGCTCAGCTTTTTACAACAAAATCAAAACCCAATACATCAACTTCTACCCACTATTTATAAAGCCTCTACTAGTACTGACCATGGGTAGTTGGGTCATGACTCCCAAGCACCCCGACTCAATACGGCTGAAAAAGGAAATACCACTCGTCTCAACCGTATCACTGATTCGAGCCCTTAAATCAAAAGGACTCGTTACCTGCCAACTGGAAGCTGCGATCTGATCGGACATGGTACATATGCTACAATTGGTACCTACATTATAAGATAATGTAGCACATAGACGTATATATGGATCAACACTTGGGAATGTACTGAGTATATGGGGATGAATGCACATGTATAAAACAGTATCAACCTTCTTCAGTCAAATCATGGATACAATAAGGGATGACTCACATAGCTTAAATAAGTATCAAATGTAAATCTCATAAATAATGTAAGATGAGGCACATAACACAAATCTCGTAAGTCATCATTCTTTAACCTTAAAATCAGAAATCTTCTCTTATTCTCAATACTCAAGACCAAAGGGGCTTTAAACAATACTATCAACTCATGCATATGCCTCAAGGAGAGTAAAACTTCATTAGTGCTCAAGATCTCTTAACTCTTTTTGAACTCAAATACTTGAAATTTGGAATCATGTCACTTTGAAATATACTTGAAAGCATTTCATTCACTTTAGGAAAATATCTCATTTTAAGCTTTAGGGAAATAATTCAATCTCAAAAGGAAGATACTCTAGTTTAGTGAAAATAACTCATCTCAAGGTTTCATGGGAAAATACCAAATCAAGGGAAAACACTTTCTTTTGAAGAGACAATTCATATCAAGGGAATACTTTAGCTAGGAAACCATTTTACAACCTCATTAGTAGGAAAATAGCTCATAGGAGGGAAAATGCTTTAGTTTCTGAGGAAGTAGCTGATCTCAACTTTGAAAGGTAAGGGAGGTTTTCGTAACTGACATAAACCATGCGAGCTACATAGAGCTCAATGTTTTGTCCTCCTAAGGAAGAGACCCCACGTTAGGGAGGAGCGTCATACTCTTATGAAAGAGTATAACCTAGGTCTAGTGATCACTAAACAAAAATCGGCCTCGGGCTCAATCATAATCATCATAATCTTGGCCTCAGGCCCAACCTACGGTGGCACGTAATTTTGGGATAAGAACTCATAGTGACTTACCCGCTCGGTGCTAAATACTACTCCCTTTAGATTATCTACGCTCATCTCATAAAAATCCACTTTTAGAATAATTTCATGGTTCATCACAAACTCAATAATCAAATCAATAATCTCATATAGTGAAGTGGATTTCAAAGCTCTCGGACCATTAGGTCAATTCATTTCTCAATCATCTCAAAATACTCAATTCATGGGTGCTTATAGCCCAAGTTAAATCTCACATTAACCCATAGTTAAATCTCAAATTAAAGCTCATCAAAAGCATAATATATAGCATATAGATTCATAAATCATATGAAAATCTGGAAATTTCAGAAATTTATCTCAAAATCTCAATATAGTCATATGCTTCAATATCTCAAACATTACAAATATTAGCTTTTCAAGAAGTAAAATCATGAGGTTTATACCTAACTGTAAATTCTCAATAAAACATACAGAAATCATGCCATTTGACTCTTAATTCGTGGAAAATATCAAGATAAAGCATTCAATAATAATGGGTGAAAAACCCCAATTCAAATTCATGTAAAACCTCATAGATTTCAGGAAAATCATGATATAAATAAGCCTTTGGGCGCAAGGGTGAAAGGGTTACCCTTGTTCAAAACCCCATATACCTTAGATTATGACATTGGATTGTAACACCCCGAGATCTCATCCCGAGACGGCACACGGTGCTTATGACCCCGAAGGACCACAACCTAACCTTTTACTGATATCTGTACCTGTACACTGCACAATGTCTAAAATAAATACGAAAACTAGACATAAGGTTCAACATATCCATGAATACTCATAATATAGAAAACTGAATACTAATACATCCGTTTGAAAAGCCTCTAAACTGTCTGAACTGTGGAGTTGATGGGACATGTCCCCAACTAACTCCATCAACTGAAAATAAACAAAGTCTTAAGCAATAATAGTACACTAAAATTCATCCTCGGAGGAAGAAGACTCACTGCTACTGCTGCTGACTGTGACTGAACTGCTAAGGAAAAACTGGATCATGTGCCTCTGAACCTATGGTGTCAAATAAAATACCATAGCGCAAATACGTCAACACAAAAATATACCGAGTATGTAGATGGGGTAGGCTAATACAAGGGCTCATGCATGCACAATATCTAAACTAAATAATCATGAAGATGCTGCATGAGAACACATATATGAATGCACAGAACAGAACACAATTATTGCAACTCTAGATACTGAAACTTGTATACCATTTTATGGCAGACTGAACTCACTACTGACACTGAGATACTGAATCATTGACTCATCTGATACTGATAACTAAGGATCTGGATGTGCTTACATCAAGGACTAAACTTTGAGCTTACTGCTTTCGACTGACAGAATTAGAGATCAACTTTGCTAATAGATTATTCTGGAAGTGATTATCAATGATAAAAAGTATGATTATATCTGAATCTGACAATAAGAATATTCAATAGGAATCTGATACTGCGATCAAGACTGTCTGGCGGCATATCTCTTAATATGATATCAATCAACTGTATATGTGACCAAGCCTATCTTCCGGGATGGTCAATGAATTAATGGAACTATTTGAGTTCCTCATAAAGATAGATGACTGTATCTGACAGTCCTAATTTTTGAAGACTGATTCTGAAACTGAGACTGAATCTGAAACTAAAACTGTGGGAAGTAGTCACTTAACTGACATGTCCCGACCTACCATAGGTGGGGTCCAACCTGTGCCCCATTTGGAAGGGTTTCATTATCGTGCCACTGGTAAAGATAACTCTATGTGACCCTTATCTAGCAGGTCCTCAAACGAGAACGATGGAGCCCTCATCTACCAGGTCAAGCCACCTCATCTACCCTCATCTAGTAGGTATAATGTCTCTCATCCACCCTCAACTAATAGGTGTGATGTCTCAACCTACGCTGGCTATGTAGTTCTGGAGCATAAGGATTGCTTCTAAGAATCACACCCTCTACTAGTAAGTAAGATCCCATCCTAGGCAAACATAAATCAAAACTCAACAACACATTAAACATCCATTTCAACTCATACAAATCATAAACAACTCATAAACATAAAAATCTTTTACTTTTAAAAAGAGTTCTTAAGCTTCTTGGATGAAAGGGACCCAAGAATCAACATCTACATACCTTAATCTTTGAAATTGGATGAACTTTAGTTCTTGAAACTTTATCCACACTTGAAATAAATAAATTATTGAAGCCCACACTATGAGAAACTTGATTCTTGAAGAAACCTTGAAGATTTATGGATGATTTTTGGAAGATTAGGGTTCTTGATGATTGAAACTCTAGTTATACTCTCTTGGGAGAGTTTAAAAAGAAAATGATTGAATTAGGGTTTGAATGAGGGTTCCTCATATTTATAGAGGCTCAAAAAGGGTGAAAAATGACCAAAATACCCTTGCAAAAACTCCCTTAAATTGCTGGAAAAGTATACTTGACGCCATTCGTGACAGGCCATCAGGTTCGTGATAGGCCATCATGAATGGTCCTCACAAAAGGGGTCCAAATTCTTGATTTTCTGCCCAGGGCCGATGACGTTGTCAGAATGTGACGACATCGTCAGAAATGGTGTCAGAAACGTGATAGCCCGTCAGAAACGTCATCAACGTTTTCCAGCTTGACATACTGGAGTAAAATGGGCATAACTCTTTGCTCCGCTATCGGATTTAGGCAAAATTGATATCATTGGAAAGCTAATTCAAAGATATTTCATTTGATATATAGAAAACCACCCAGTTCTTAATATATAACGAGTTATGGTCAATTGAATTTTATCTAAATTTTGACGGTCACTAAAACTTGAACGATAGGAAAGTTTTCAACTCGTTCATGAGTTAGGGGACCTCTATGATCTTAATTCATGCTTAAATAGATTCCCATAGAATTTCAAAGTATTTCATACTTGGGATTATATTTCTTAAACATTTTGACTCGGATTTTCGCTTTACCAAATACGCTATAAGGCTCAGACTGGAGGAGAATTTTGTGGGGCATTACATTATCTCCCCTTTGAGAACATTCGTCCTTGAATGTCATTTGATAGACTGAGAATACAGATCAACAAAACTTACTCAAGAAATAGAAATATCTCAGATTAGGACTACGCAACTGGAATGACTGACATATAGAGTTCTCACACTGGGCATGCATATACGATGCATGAAATACTCGACTGATGATACTCATAGCTGAATTCTCATAATACATATGCATATCTGATGAATAGACTCATAACTGGGATGATCTCATGAATACACGACTGAACAATGCTGACAAGCTAAACTTTTTCTACTGTATGTGCATATCTAATGCATGAATGTCCGGCTAAGCTGACTTTTGAAAGCACGACTTGACAATTCAATAATGATTGATGCTAACTTTATAAGAAAAATCTATACATGCATCGAGATGAATCTAATGGAATGCAAAATCATAATACCATGGGGTATCTCCCCCTTGGGACTCTATATCCCTCTAAACATACTTTGCTAAAATACTAGAGCGGTGTGTGGGGCACCTATAGACTGGGTTATAATTGACCGATCAAGATGTGAAACTTATGCATGACTGATGCTAACATATAAGCTCAAAATGAGAGCAAAGGATCTATCAATGCATAACATAAAGATGATGGGCTCATAACATACTCGGGTCAATTCCAGGGGATCTTTCAAGATCAAGGCGAGCCTGAAGTGCATACAATCTATTATGTAATGAAGGATGACTACACTGACTTCAGGGACCTGGCTTAGGACAGTCTCGAACATTGTGACCGATCACATCACATCTAAAGCACATATCACTACCGGCTCTACACATACCCTTATGATTCTTACCACATTCTTCACACAACGGGTAGGTACGAACACCACTAGTACTACTCTGGGCTTTGGAACTTGGCGCTCCCTCAAATCTGACAACCCTTGACAACCCTAAACGCAGGTGTGAGTACACTAGCTGAAGATGAAGCTGGAACTAAAAATCTTCGACCATACTGAGAACTACAACCACCTTGAGACCCTGATAGCGAGAAACCACGACTACCTCTCTTGTCTCTCTTACTCATTCTCCCTTTCTCCTTCATCTTATCTGCCTTAATCTGTTGCACATGAATCATTATCCTAGAAAGATCCATATCTCTATTGAGCATGGCAGCTCTACACTATTTCAACACATCACTTGATACCCCAGTCAAAAACTTACTGATACTCATTCTAGGATCAGCTATCAAGTCGGGAGCATACTTAGCTAATTGGTTAAGCTTAAGACAATACTTTTTCACTATCATAGAGCCTTGCCTTAGGTTCATAAACTCTTCTACCTTAGCTTCTCTTATTTTTAACGGGAAAAACCTATCTAGAAAGGTACTCTGAAACTCTAGCCAAGTCATGAGAGTTGCATTCACCCCTCTACTTTTCTCCCACATCACTACCCAATCATTAACAATATCTTTCAACCTATAAGATGCTAACTCAACACTCTCCTACTCTGACATATGCATAATCTAGGTGATCTTCTTCACCCCTTCAAAAAACAAATGCGGATCCTCACCTACTACTGACCCAAAGAATTTGGGTGGGTTTATTTTTATGAAGCTTCTAATCCTGGCTACGAAAGAATTCCCATCTTGTTGAGGTGGGACTGCATCCTGACGGTTACCATGAACATTAGTCACCGCCTGGGCTAGCGTTTGGAAAGCTGCCTGAAACTCTGCATGCGACACACTCTCATTTTCAGGATCTACTGGCTGAGGAGGCTGATCATCAACCCTATGGACAAAGTCTTTATAAGGAGGCATACTCTGTAAATGAAAGAATGAAGTGGATTAGACTGAGGACCAACTTGAGCTCATGCTCACTCACACAAAATGATCACTGAAAGAAGAGGAACTGCTTCTAAGAATATCCTGTAGCCTCTTGTACATAAATATGGCACGCGCCACACCCATGTACAATAATATACTAGATGCGGCTTTTCAGACTTCCTAGGATACTCTTGAACCTTAGGCTCTGATACCAAGTTTGAAACACACAGAGATCTCATCCTGATATGTCACACGGTGCTTATGACCCCGAAGGACCACAAGCTAACCTTTACTGATATCTATACCTGTACACTGCACAATATCTAAAATAAATATGAAAACTAGCCATAAAGTTCAACATATCCATGAATACTCATAATACAGAAAACTGAATACTAATACATCCGTCTGAAAAGCCTTTAAAATGTCTGACTGTAGAGTTGATGGTACATGTCCCCAACTAACTCCATCAACTAAAAATAAACAAAGAATTAAGCAATAATAGTACACTGAAATTCATCCTCAGAGGAAGAAGACTCACTGCTACTGCTGCAGACTGGGACTGAACTGCTGAGGAAAAACTGGATCATGTGCCTCTGAACCTATGGTGTCAAATAAAACACCATAGCACAAATGCGTCAGTACAAAAATACACCGAGTATATAGACGGGGTAGGCTAATACAAGGGCTCATGCATGCACAATATCTAAACTAAATAATCATGAAGATGCCGCATGAGAACACATACATAAATGCACAGAAGAGAACACAATCATTGCAACTCTAGATACTAAAACTTGTATACCACTTTACTGCAGACTGAAATCACTACTGACACTGAGATACTGAATTATTGACTTATTTGATACTGATAACTGAGGATCTGGATGTGCTTACATCAAGGATTGAACTATGAGTTTACTACTTTCAACTGACAGAATTAGAGATCAACTTTTCTAACATATTATTCTGGAAGCGATTATCAATGATAAGAAGTATGATTATATCTGAATCTGACGATAAAAATATTCAATAGGAATCTGATACTGTGATCAAGCCTGTATGGCGGCATATCTCTTAATATGATATCAATCAATTGTATAAATGACCAAGACTATCTGCCAGGTTGGTCCATGAATCAACGAAACTATCTGAGTTCCTCATAAAGATAGATGACTGTATCTGACAGTCCTGATTTCTGAAGACTGATTCTGAAATTGAGACTGAATCTGAAACTGAAACTATGGGAAGTAGTCACTTAACCGACATGCCCCGACCTACCACAGGTGGGTTCCAACCTGTGCTCCAGTTGGAAGGGTGTCATTATCGTTCCACTGGTAAAGACAACTCTATGTGACCCTCATCTAGCAGGTCCTCAAACGAAAATGGTGGAGCCCTCATCTACCAGGTCAAGCCATCTCATCTACCCTCATCTAGCAGGTATGATGTCTCTCATCCACCCTCAACTAATAGGTGTGATGTCTCAAACTACGCTGGCGATGTAGTTCTAGAGCATAAGGATTGCTTTTAAGAATCACACCCTCTTCTAGTAGGTGAGATCCCATCCTTGAGCTTGCTTGGTGCTAGTTTCTACTCCCAACTGAAAGACTCAGAACTGAATTCTCAACTGAACACTGGCTAAACTAAATCTGACACTGATCATGTTACTCAAAAGGTCTGACTGAGTTACGCTGAGATCACTTATTTCCGTATCTGATGGAAAAGATATTGAATCATGGTATCTGACTGACGATACAGAGCTTGAATGGATTACTCGAATCACTTCTAATATTAGAATTGAATCACTTGAATACTATTAGAACTGAGCTGATTACTGGTCTGAGGCTAGGTTACTAGGGATACAGAGATTACAGAGATAACTAAGATTATCGAGCTTTATTAAGCTTCGCACTTGTCTGAGAAAATAGAGTTCTATAGTTCACTGAGTTCTGAGAATCATGGCTCGATTGGAATTATCGAGAAATTGACACAGGCTCTAGACAACAACTTTATTTTCGGGGATAAATACCCCCAGGACTCAATAACATAAAAGTAAGACATAATCATTCTTCATCATAAATCATTTATGCATCATCACGATCATCCATTCATCACAACCATCATTCATTCATCATTACAAGCATTCATTCATCATTATAATCATTCATGTATTTTCACAATTGTTAAAAGATTACTTCAAGTAGTTGGGCATCACAACATACTTTTCCTCTCAAGATCCTTAGGACATCGTATTAAGCATTTAGGAAACATAGACCTCTATTCATCATCATATACTAGCCTAGGGAAGACATGCTATTATATTATACCCCATTCAACGAGACTTACATCAAGTACTTCATACCTATATCGGTCTTGTCATGTATTTGGATATCACTTGATTTGGGGGAAACTTCATACTAACACGTCACTATTTACTTGCTAACCACTTGACATGTATTAAAAGCTTAGCATATATCAAAGAGCACAAAATCGAGGAATTTACAACCATCATATCTTGACTTGTTCCTTTGTTCCCTAGGGTCTTTCAACATTTACTAGACACGACCGATTTTACACCCACTTAGGGATTTCAAACTATCTTGGCACATTTTACTCACTAAGCCATTTTATCAAACATTAGGCATGCATGGACTAGCTCACAATTTGGAGTTTCCTATTCAACATACTATAGCGGCCCTTATGCTTCACCTAAGCTCTTTATCAAACCCATGGGGAACGTTATTCACTTATTCAACCATTTCTACACCCAAAAGTCATGAACACATCACATGAAAAAATAATTTCAAGAGGGTCTATCACAAACATCACATGAATTCCACATACTAGGGTCAAAGCTCATAAATTTTGTAGGCAAACATAAATCAAAACTCAGCAACACATTAAACATCCATTTCAACATATAAATCATTAACAACTCATAAACATAAAAATCTTTTAGTTTTAAAAAGGGTTCTTAAGCTTCTTGGATGAAAGGGTCCCAAGAATCAACATCTACATACCTTAACCTTTGAAATTGGATGAACTTTAGTGCTTGAAACTTTATCCACACTTGAAATAAATAAATTCTTGAAGCCCACACTATGAGAAACTTGATTCTTGAAGAAACCTTGAGGATTTATGGATGATTTTTTGGAAGATTAGGGTTCTTGATTGAAACCCTAGTTATACTCTCTTGAGAGAGTTGAAAAAGAAAATGATTGAATTAGAGTTTGAATGAGGGTTACTCATATTTGTAGAGTCTCAAAAAGGGTGAAAAATAATCAAAATACCCTTGCAAAAACTCCCTTGAATTGCTGGAAAAATATACTTGACGCCATCCGTGACAGGCCATCAGGTTCGTGATAGGCCGTCACGAATGGTCATCACAAAAGGGGTACAAATTCTTGATTTTATGGCCAGGTCTGACGATGTCATCAGAAATGTCGTCAGAATATGACGGCGTCGTCAAAAAGGGCGTCAGAAACGTGATAGCCCGTCAGAAACGTCGTAACCGTTTTCCAGCTTGATATGCTGGAGTAAAATGGGTATAACTCTTTGCTCCAATATCGGATTTAGGCAAAATTGGTATCGTTGGAAAGCTAATTCAAAGATCTTTCATTTAATATATATTAAACCACACATTTCTTAATATACAATGAGTTATGGTGAATTGAATTTGACCCAAATTTTGATGGTCACTAAAACTTGAACGATAGGAAAGTTTTCAACTTGTTCATAAGTTAGGGGACCTCTATGATCTTAATTCATGCTCAAATAGATTCTCACATGATTTCAAAGTATTTCATACTTGGGAGGATATTTCTTAAACATTTTGACTCGAATTTTTACTTTACCAAATACGCTCTAAGGCTCAGACTGGAAGAGAATTTTGCGGGGCATTACATGCATGAACAAGCTTTCTCTAAACTCTTCTTCTTATCCTTGAAAGAGAGGGTTCTTGACTCACTTGACTTAGGGAACTTGAATCTCAACTCAATTTGAAGAATCCAAGGTGAGTTCTTAGATTCCTTGGAGAAGAATTTTTTTTTGATTTGATTTGGAGGAGAGAACCCTAGCTCATTAGTGTTAGAGATGGGAAAATGAGGCAGCTGCTTCGCATAGAATATATAGGAGAGTTTTAAAGAGAGGAAAAGATCGAAATATCCCTTCAAAAGAGGGTTAAAAATACTGAACGGGGGCTGCGACTATCGAATCAATGGTCGGTTAAAAGTTTGACGGTTCGTCGAATCATCCGTCGCAAGCTGGCCAGAAGAAAGGACATACTGCCTCGCTGCTACTGTCCATTGAAATTTTGCGGTCCTCCATTTTGGCCATTGCACGATGGCCAGGATGAGGCCACACTGCCTCAGAGCGACGGTCAAAGTGACGGTCCGTCGAAAAGTTGGCGGTCCATCATTTTGGCCGTCACACGATGGCCAGAAAAAGGGGTCAATGCCTTGATTTTGATGGGACGATTGACGGTCTGTCGCAGACTTGACGGTCCGTCGAATCGTCCGTCAAACCTGGTCGTTTCCGACAACGTTCAGTAAAATGGCCATAACTTCCTTGTTTGATGTCGGATTTTGACGAAATTAGTATCGTAGGAAAGCTAACTCAATGCTCTACATGACAAATAGTCGATATTAGGAAAATTCCACGCGGTTTAAAATATTTTACACTTGGGAAGATACCTCTCAAACTTTTAAAGCCGGAATGACACTTCACTCAACATGCTCTAAGGCTCAAACTATGAGGGAATTTTGCGGGATTTTACAATATTTAGGTGATAATTTCAAGAGAGTTAATTGTTTGAGTAATGATTATCTCTATTTTCAAGAGTCCAGATTAGCTTGAGAATAACTATAAAAGGATTGTCTTAATTTTTTTCTTAATCGATGTCATTGCCTCAAAAGTTTACTTAATATGGATTAGAGGGTGTATTAGGTATTGAAAGATGATTTCAAGATTAAGTTAATGCTAAGGATAAAATATGAAAAATATAATTTTTTTTATATGTTTAAAGTGACAATTGAAAATAGAAATTCATTTTATATATAATCGATAAGTAAAAATAAAAGAAAGGGGTATTCAATAAAAACACTCTACTTAGAACTTTGATCTTCCAAAATCACTCAACTAAATTTATCCTTAAGAATCTGATATGATAAAATAAATACTTTCTTATGTCAGTTAATTTTGTTAATTCATGGGGTCCATATTTACAGGATATAAAAAAATAATTTATTTTGTCATATCAAATTTTTTAATTATAAATTTAATTGAGCGATTTTGAAAAATAAAAGCCTTAACTAATTGAGTAATTTTATTAATACAAAATAAAGTTGAAACTTTGCTACATAAATTTCCATAATTGAATGACCGTTTTTAGATATTAACTCATTTTTATTTGACACATCAATATTAATTGTCTAGGAATGATAACTAGTTAATGTTGTTACAATTGTGTAATTTGTTTTAAATTATTGCCAAGTTATATTTATTTGATTTTGCTATGATAATTCTTTTTGATATTTTAACTTATTAGTGTCTCTTTATGAAGGAAATGAGATCTCTTTGATTTTTGTATAATTTAAGTAAAAAAATTATTTTTTAATATTTCTTATGTGAAAAAAAATGAAGATCTCTTATTTGTAATAACAAAAATCTCTTGTTAAAAAAATATAAAATTTAAATTTTTTTGTTAATAAACTTCTTAACATATTATTCTTCGAATAATTCTACTATAAAGTAACTAATATGAATTTATTTTATCGTATCATGATTGTTGGGAATTATGAAATTAGCTATTCATAATCATAAATAGATATACCTGTTCGGGTAGCTTTGATATTTCTGAGTTTTGTTGTTCCATAACTTTTTCCATTGAAATATGTTTATCTAATTAACTGAGTATTTTTTTTTTGTGGATTGGAGAGAGTAAAGTGCTTCAACGCATGAAGGCTTGCTTCTTGCAATGCCTTCTGCTTTTGATATATATAGAATGAAACTTTACAAGCTTTACGTCTTTACATAAAGAAAAAATAAAAGCTAATGTTTAAAAAGTCAAAAAGCCTATCTAGGTACCTAAAAAGCCTATAAAATAGTAACTTACAAAAAGTCTACAAAAATAATTACTATTCTTACATAAAGTCTACAAAGAATAGTAACTTACAATAATTACTATCCTTTTTCCGTAAAGAA
>NC_061113.1:170430186-170617412 GCF_002878395.1 Capsicum annuum
TTATCTTTATCTTTATCTTTATCTTTATCTTTATCTTTCCAGCTGGCATTTTATCTTATTTGTAATAACAAAAATCTCTTGTTAAAAAAATATAAAATTTAAATTTTTTTGTAAAAGTCTAGAAACACATTTCTCCTTGATTAAACGGTTAAAATGCTGAAAATATAATTTGTTTCGTATTACAGAAGCTGAGAAATGAAGAGCTACGAAATATGCTATTTTTATGTGAAAAAAATAAAGATCTCTTATTTGTAATAACAAAAATCTCTTGTTAAAAGAACATAAAATTTAAAAGTTTTTGTAAAAGTCTAAAAACACATTTTTCCTTGATTAAATGGTTAAAATGCTGAAAATATGATTCGTTTCATATTACAGAAGCTGAGAAATGAAGAGCTACGAAATATGCTATTGGATGAAGAAAATTTGTCAGAAAAACAAATTGAAGGATTAGTGAATTTATTCATAGATAATGTGAAAAATGGAACATGGAAAAGCAAAGGTTGGCCCATATTATGGACAGATTATGCTGTATCAAAGCTTGCGTTGAATGCATACTCCAAAGTATTGGCTCGGAATTATAAGGGGAAGGGTATAAGTGTCAATTGTTATTGCCCTGGATTTACACAGACTTCTATGACTGGTGGCAAGGGAAAGTATACAGCACAAGTCGCAGCTGATATCGGAGTAAAACTAGCTTTGTTACCGCCAGAACATCTTCCAACAGGAAAGTTCTATCTAGGATCAAATCCGCCAAGCATTTACTCCAAGATTTAAGACCATTATTTAACAATGATTGGGGATCTTTTTTGTAGAGTACAAATATTAATTATAAGCCTCATGAGTTGGTAAATTGTTGAATGAATTTATACTCCCTCCATTTCATATTAATTGGTCCCTATATACTTGACACACCCATTAAGAAAAATATTTATTAGGAATCTATTTTACAGTAAATTCCTTGAATAGTTATTCATTTTTGAGAAATTACCTGCAAATATCACTTTTATTTTATTTATGACAAGAATATTATCCAACTTTTCTTTTTTTCTCTAAAATATACTTAACACCTTAATTTTTTTCTCTCTCCTACTTGAAATATCATGTCATTAATTTTTTTTAATTTTTTTGATAAATGTATAACTTATCAAACTTATTTAACTAAAGTTTTATCCTTATTTTTTTTTATTAAATTACACCTGATATATTAAGCATTGAAGATTAATTTAATTACATCAAAAGTTTAGGTTATTTTATTTGATATGTAATCTTCAAAGTTTCTTTTATTTGATTATTTATTTCACCATTTAATAATAATTTTAAAGTACAAGTACTTATACGAATTGGTACAATAATTTTTTTTTATTGTTTATTTTATATATTAAAAGTTCTTAGAATGTAAAAGAAATAAAATGATGAATTTCATATTTTAGACATTAAGTTTGTTATTTATATGAGAATAAAAGAATAAAATCTCCCTTTTTGAAGGAAAGAAAAATTATGTAGATTTGAAAAAAGTTAAATTTCTTAAGAAATATTAACAAAATGATACCTTCTTTAGTACTATTACAAATGAATTTTTAAAATATTACTTAATCAATTATTCTTTGCTTTTGATTGATTTAGAATGAAGTACGAATATAAATTAGTGTTTAATTGTATAATAAAATAAAATATAAATATAATGATCACAAAAAAAAGTGAAGAAACTAAATTAAAAAAATAATTTTTTTTCTAAATTTTTATGTCTTATCTTACGGATTTACTTGATTTATTTACGGGCAATTACTTGTAAAAAATTTGCAAGAAAAAAAAAATCATCTTTTCACTATATATTTATCAGAATTATCTTTCATAAAAAGTTACAAGTAATCTATGTCCAAATTAAATTTTTAGGTAATAATACATATTAAAATTTTCTAATTGAATTTTGTTTGGCAACAAAAAATACCGTAGATTTGCCATCAATGCTTTTAAATAATAAATTATATTTTTTTATTCTCTATTACTCTATATTTGAAGGTAACATAATATCTTTGGATTATATTAATTTAAAAATTCTTTTGTATAATCCAAAAAACTGAATTTTATTCTTTTATTCTCATATAAATAACAATTTTAATGTCTAAAATATGAAATCCATCATTTTTTTTTACATTTTAAGAATCTTTAATATATAAAATAAATAAATAAAAATTAAATGAGTATCAATTTTTATAAGTACTTGAGTTTTAAATAGTATTACGTGGTAAAATAAATAAGTAAATAAAAGAAACTTTGAAAAGTACATATCAAATGAAATAATTCAAGCTTTTGGTGTAATTAAATTAATCTTTAATGATTAGTATATTATGTGTAATTTTTTATTTTTTGAATTAGTATAAAATTTTAGTTAAATAAGTTTGATAAGTTAAATAGATCTATTTATCAAAAAAAGAAAGAAATTTTAATGACATGACATTTCAAGTAGGAGCGAAAAAGTTTTGAAGTGTTAAGTATATTTTAAGGAAAATAGAAAGAGTTGGATGATATTCTTGTCCTAAATGAAACAAAAATGATATTTATAGGTAATTTCCCAAACATGGGTGACCATCTAGGGAATTTACTCTCTATTTTACCAAATTAGGCCCATTAATTATGCTTTGAAAATATAAATTTGAATATACAACCTTTTTAGTCATTTAATAATAAGGGTATTATTGGAAGAACATATTAAAATCCTCTTGATTTTATCAATGGGACAACTAAATTGAAACAAATATTTTTTGAAAGAGGGCCAACTAACATGAAACTGAGGGAGTATCAATTTTTTTTATCATCTTGATTATTGTTTAGTTTAAATTACTTCACTTAGTCACCCGTTTCTTTCAAAATTAATCTAGGCTGAACACAATTATTCTATGTTGGATAAAATATGGAATAACAATAAAAATATTTGTAGCAAAATAATGGAAATAAAATGGAAAAATAATGACATCAAAAATTTTACGTGAAAAGCTTTTAAATAAAGAAAATTCATAGACGAAGAGGAGAAACTGCTATTACTATAGTAAGGAATTTTACACTACAGTCACAAGTACAATCCTCAAAGTGATTGCTATACACTCAAAAGAAATAACCCTCTTTTGGCTTCCACCTTACTAAAATATCGCTCACTCTAAGTTTTTCTTCACAAACTATTTTTTCACAATCTGTGGAATACCTCATTGTTCTCTCTATATTGTTTTTTCTCTCTCTATTTGGTATGTCTCATAAATAAATTATCTCACTCCATTTATAAGAAAAACATGTCTTTTCCTATGTCATCAGTGACATCATAAAAATGCAATATTTCAAAGTGTTCACAGTGAACACATTTAATGACCTATTTTACCATCAAATCTTAATCTTTTGATGTTTTATCTTGACATGTTTTCACCCTTGCAGCCAATGAAGACATTTGTAACATGGGATGGACACCACAAATCTCTCTCTTCAGTTCCATGCATCTAAAAGAGTTATCTCTGACTTCTCAAAGAGAGCTCACGCTGACAAGTTCTTTGAACAATTTGGACTTGTCTTTTGACACCATCTTTGTTAGTATATCTGCAAGATTTTCAGTCGTATGAATCTTCTTAACGTAGAATCACACGTTTTCTACTTGTTCACAAATTCAATGGTACCTCACATCAATGTGTTTTGGTCTTGCATGGTACATGAAGTTTTACTCAAGTCTATTGCACTTTGACTGTCACAATAGAAAACACACTCCATTTGCGGGAATCTAAGTTCTTGAAGGAACTACTTGAGCCATATCATTTTCTTGCCAGCTTTAGTAGCTATAATATACTCAGCTTTAGTTGTAAATAATGTGACACATTTTTGTAACTTTAATTGTCATGATTTAATTCCACTTGAAAAGAAAAATAAAAAAGCAGTAGTAGATTTTTGATATCAAGTTCAACTATCATATCTACATCTGTGTTACCTGTCAAGTTCGGATCCGATCCTCCAAAACACAAACAATCACCTAAGGTTCCTTTTAGGTACCTCAATATTTATTTGACCGCTTCTCAATGCTCCTTTCCTAGATTTTTAAGAAACTTGCCGACAACACCAACTATGTGAGCAATATCGAGTCTGATACTTTTTTTTGATAACGAAGAAATATAGAACTTTAGCAATGCTCTCTTTCTCCTCCTTCTTGTAGGAACATTTTCTTGCACAACTTCATGTGACTAGCAAGGGGTTTGTTAACAAACTTAGCATTCTTTGTGTTGAAGCACTCCAGTAAACGTTCAATGTATTTCTCCTATGATAAGTAAAACTTCCTTTCATCTTTAAGACAAATAATCCTCATGCCCAAAATCTACTTAGCATGAACTAAGTCTTTCATAGCAAAAAACTTGCATAACTGTTTTTTAACTCAACAATTTTGGAAGTATTTTTATCCACAATCAACATATCATCCATATATAGCAAGAGGATAATAAAATCATCATCAGAAAACTTTTGTGCAAATACACAATAATCTAAAGAAGTTTTCTTGTAGCCTTGCTTACCCATGATAAATTCAAACTTCTTATACCACTATCTAGGATCTTACTTCAAGCCATGAAGACTCTTCTTAAGTTTGCACACATAATTTTCTTTACCTTTTACCTAGAATCTCTCAGGTTGTTATATATTGATCTCCTCTTTGAGACCACAATGAAGAATTCCATCTTCACATTCAACTACTCAATTTCTAAATCAAGAGTAGCAACCAAACGAAAAATTATATGAATAAAGGTTATTTTACGACATTAGAAAATATTTTGTCAAAGTCAATATCTTTTCTTTGATCAAATCCTTTAACAACTAATCTGGCTTTGTATTTGGGCTTCTAGTTGTGTTCTTCAAATTTTACTTTGAACTCCCACTTATTCTTCAAAAATCTCATGCCCTTAGACAATTTCACCAACTCATAAGTGTGGTTCTCATACCAAAATTTTGTATCATCTTGCATGGTTTCAATCCGTTGATCCCTATGTCATCTTTCATGGCGTCCCCATAATATTCAGGTTCCCCTCTATCAATGAGTTACACATACTCATTAGGAGAATAACAAAAATAAGGAATACATTGTCTTGCATACCTTCTAAGTGTAGTATTTGACTCGTCCATAACTTTTTGAATAGGATCATCGTCAATAATAACATCATTGTTATTATGAACATCAACATGCTGATTTGGAACATGATCCTGGGTGTCACTATGATTATCAATCTCACCAACATCATGCGCATTTGTATGAGAAACTTGATTAAGATTAATCAAATATCAGAACTTAAAGATTCTAACTTATCTGCTTTGTTAATATCTTCAATGATTTGATTCTCCATAAAGAAAATATCACAACTTCTTGCAAGATGCTTTTAAACTGGATAATATATCCTATAACCAAACTCATCAAGGACATAACCAATAAAGATGCACTACCTTGTCTTGATATCTAACTTTAACCTCCCATCTTTAGGCACATGTACAAAAGTTTTGCAATCAAATACTCTTAAATGGTAATAAGAAACATCTTCCCATACCAAACTCTATTTGGTACATGACTTTTTAAAATAATAACAGGAGATAAGTTAATAACATGTGCAACAGTCAATAGAGTCTCACCAAAAAAGATTTCGACAACTTTGATTCTGAAAGAAAACACCTAACTCATTTCATCAAAGTCTTGTTCATCCTCTCCACCAAACTATTAAGTTTAGGAGTCTTAGGAGAAGTATTTTGGTGTTTGATACCTTGTTGCATGTAGTATTCATCAAACGGTCCATAATATTCACCACTATTATTAGTATGAATACACTTCAGCTTCTTTCATGTTTCTCTTTCAATTGAAGCCTGAAACTGCTTAAAGTTACCTGGAACTTGGTCTTTAGTCTTCAAGACATAGAACTAAATTTTTCTTGAGCAATCATCAGTAAAGGAAAAAATTAAAGTGCACCAATCAAAGTCCTTGTCTTCATTGGACCACATAAATCTAAATCCACCGGCTCAAGCAACTCAGTCTTTTTTAAAGGAGGATGAGACTTGAAAGAAACTCGATTTTATTTTTCAGCCAAGTAGTGCTCACATTTTTCTAATTTAGTACTTTCAAAATCTGACAGTAATTTCTTCTTGGCCAGAATATTAAGTCATTTCTCACTAATGTGGCTAAGCCTCTTATGCCATAATGTTGAAAAACTAGTGCTTTCAATTGCATTCACTATATTTGAACAAGAAAAGTCATATGAAGTTTTTCACCACAATCCACAATCAAAGAACCCTTGATGAGTTTCCATTTTCATTACTATTAGTACTAACATATACCTCATCATACAAGATGCCAACATAAATCAAGTATAAATGAACATCAGGTGCATGCTTTACATTGTTTAAAACTAGTTTAAATCTAGTACTAATTTTCAAAAAAGTTGTACAAGTACCAATCACCTTAGATACAATCTCATTGCCCATACTCAAGGTTCTAAAGTCACCTGGAGTATAAAATAAGAAAAAATCCTTCCTTGATGTCACGTGATATTCAACATCAGATTCCATAATCCAACTTGACTCATGACAATCAATATTTATTAGATTCGTATCAAGAATAGTAACAAGATCTTCGATGGTGATGCTGGCTATGAAATTTTCACTGTCTTCATTCTTTTCTTCCTTGTCTCTATTCTCCTTCTTCAACTTTTGACAAAATTTCTTTGTGTACCCTTTAAACCATAATGATAATAATTAATATTTTTAAATTCGTCTCTAGATTTGCTTCTACAATGTTCTCCATTTTGAGAACCATGGTTCCTGCTTCTCCCTAGTTCCAGTCACCAAGACATCGGTCGAAGAGGAACTTTGAAACTTTTATCTCATCTCTTCATTAAGAATGGTACTCTTGACAAAATTCTTAGAGATCACGCCATTAGGAGCAGAATTTGAGAATAAAGTTTTAAATGTTTTCCAAGAGTCTGGTAGGGAACTAGGTAGAATTAAGCCTTGAATTTCTTCAACAAACTTAATGCCTATAGCAAATAACTGGTTCATGACCCCCTGAAAGTTATTCAAGTGATATGTTATTGAAGAACTATCATAATGTTTTAACCTCAACTTTTGTTTTATCAAGAACATTTTATTAATTCTAGTCTTTCAATCATACAAACTTTCGAGATGCTCACACATGGATCAAACATGTGTCTTCCCAGAAATATGGTTCAACATATTATCGTCAATCCACTACCTAATAAAACCACAAACCTGTCTGTGCTATAGCTTCAGTCTTTATAGATTTTATTTTTAGGTTTTATAGTGTGAAAGACTAGTTGATGAAATTTCTTGACATAGAACATATCCTCCATTTCCCCCTTTCAAATGGCATAATTAACCCCATTCAAAGTAACCATTCTGCTTGTGTTGGCTTCCATCATTTATCAAAAAGTACAAATATAGCATATCGTGGCTCTGATACTAGTTTGTTGGGTAAAATGTAATATAAAAATAATAGTATTTGTATCAAAATAATGGGAATAAAATTGAAAAATAATGACACTAGAAACTTTACGTGAAAATACTTTTAAGGAAAAACATCATGACGAAGAGGAGCAACTGATATTACTATAGTAAAAACTTTTGTACTGTAGTCAAAAGTACAATACTCAAAGTGACTACTAAGTACTAAAAAAAGACCCTCTTTTGACTCCATCATATTAAAATATCGCTCACTCTAATTTTTTCTTCACAAATTATTTTTTTCATAGTCTGCAAAATGCCTCACTGCTCTCTCTCTTTGGTGTGTCTCACAAATGAATTGTCGTACTCCATTTATAAGAAAAAAAATGTCCTTGCCTATGTCATCAATGGCATCATAGAAAGGCAATGTTTGAAAGTGTTCGTAGTGAACATATTTAATGGTCTATTTTTATCAACTACCAAATCTTGATCTTTTGATATTTTTTCATGATATTTTTTAACTCTTTCCATAAATAAAGACATTTATGACATGGGATGGACCCCACACACTATTGGTGGCATGCTTCCTGATTACGTATGATTTTTTTCCTTATTGGTCATTAAATTTTTTGTAATAGTTATATCCAAACCTCTCGTGATGAGCTTAACATTACAAATTTACAAATATTTTTGCAATCCAACTTATTTTGTTAAAAAATTATTGATTTTTGATTCTCATTCCTCTTCTTATTACTAGGCATGTAGAAAAGTTGACAACAACTAAAGTCTCATTTTTGTTAGATGAAGTGAGAGATGTCTATTTATTAAATTCTTTCTTATTTTATAGTATAATTTTTCCTGAGTCTCAAGTGTATTGTTTAATGAAAAATGGGCAGGTCACAAATAATCTCTCAAGTACTCTCCTATAGTAACTCAATGAATTTCTTTGGCAGGTTCGTCGTTATTAAAATTTTTTATGATAAAATATTCAATTTTAAAATATTATGTCAACTCAAGGTTAAGGCTGGATAAACCATTGTAAAAAATTTTAAGACAGTACAAAAAAGGTCCAGGTCAAGTGTTTAAGAACTGCCATAGTGGTCCCTTGGCCGTTATAACGAGATCGCTGTAGCAGTCAACCCAGTGAGTTTATTTCTGCCAATCTTATTTTAATACAATTGCCTCTTCCTAAAAACACCCTAAGGTTATTTCTAAGCAAAAAATTATTAGGATAGAGAGGCAAAGCCCTTGAGGAATGTCATTCCAACTTTTTTCTCGTGATTTCTTTATCAAATTTACTAATCTAATGCAATAAACATAGTTTCAAGCTCACCGAATACAACAACTTGCAATGAGATAGATTAAAATTTATGGGTAGTAGATTATGGTTAGTTAGCATGTAGATTATATATTTGATGGGAGAATTCATGCTTAGGCATGCAGGCAAGGAGTTTGGATTGTTAATTATATGAAAATTGAGTAGGCGGAGACAAAGTCTGTTCTAATGTATTTATATACGAGATCCTTGATTGTAAAGTGTAATTGGTTAATGTACTTGATGGATTTTTTATGTAACTCATGCTAGTTGGCTAACGATAGAGAGGAGTGTAAGCATGTAGTTATAAGAATAGTTTAATTACTTTAATAAGAAGTATAAATCGATATATTGATGTGTATATGGGTGACTCTTGCTACTAAATTTTGTAAAGGTTAGTTAAGGATAGGGGAAAGTGGTATCATAACTTGAAGAGTCTAAAAGAACGTTGTTTAAGGGCCAATGAGTCCTTAAGGTAAAGTGTGTAATTAAGTTAAAATTGTAGCGCCCCCATAAGGATAAATGCTTGATGATTGATACAGAAGTAAAAATTACAAAGGTAGGATGATTGATACAAAAGTAAAAATTACAAAGGTAAGATTATTATTATTTTTGGAATAAGGGGGTTATTAGAGAGTGATATAACTCATCGGAAGTTACTGATAAGAAAGTCAGCTAGATGATTGAATATGGCTATGTTTATGATAACTGTTGACTCAATTTGATTATATGTACGCTCCTAAATTTGATGCTTCTTTATTTAGTTTTTGGACTTGCTTTTATATGATGACAGTTAGTTCTTGATACTTGAATGACTTGAATTATGATTATAATGTGTTCTAGTAAATGTAGTACATCGTAATGAAGCTTGAGATATTGTTAAATTCATAAAATATATAAAATGTGATTATTGAGTATCGGGTGCCATGAGTTGGTATATATTTAGTTACTGATGGAATTGTTGAGGATTGAGTTTAATGACTTGGTATATACTGCTGACACCTAATTTTTGCTCTCCTGGACTAGAGTATGAGTGTGAAGAAGTATTCCCTCAAGTTTACTCAGCTAGCTAGGTATGCTCCACATGTGGTAGCTGATAGCAGGTTTAACATGAGTAAGTTCATGTCTGGTGTATCTAACAGTGTGGTCAAGAAGTGTAGGACTACAATGTTGATAAAGGAGATGGACCTATCTAAGATTATGCTCCATGCCCAACAGATTGTAGAGTAGAAGACTAAGGAGAGAGAAAGAAAATAAGAGAGCTAGAATGGGTAGCTTTAATTTTACTCAGCCAAAGTCAGAAGGTGGTAACCATCCCCAGTTCTATCAAAAATCTTTGGTCCTAGCTCCATCTTCAGCCAGTGCTTCCGTGCCCAAATTCAGAAATGACAATCTTGATAGGGCTCCAGGCTCTAACTCCCAAGGTAGTGTAAACAGTGGTCATACGAATCCTCTTTGTCAAAAATATGGTAGAAACTATCAGGGTGTTTGTAGAGCTGGTAGTGATGTTTGTTTTGGGTGTGGAAAGCCAGGCTACAGAGTCAGGGATTGCCCAAAGAGTGGTCAGCAGGGTCAATCCAGTCATCCTCCAGTTCTAGCTGGTTGCCCGACTCAGTAGGGTGCCGCTTCCAATGCTACCAGTGGTCAGTGTCCAAATAGATTATATACCCTTCAGTCCCGATAGGATCAGGAAAATTCTCCTGATGGGGTCATTGGTACATTGTAAGTCTTTTATTTATATGTTTATAATTTATTAGACCCTGGAGCTTCTCTTTCTTTTGTAACCCCTTATAGAGCTGTCAACTTAGGAGTCAGTCTCGAAATCATAGTAGAGCCTTTCTCAGTGTCTACCCCAGTAGGTGTCTCTATTGTATCCTGACGGGTATATAGGAATTGACTGGTTACAGTGTCTCAAAAAGTTACTTCAATTGATCTTATGGAGTTAGAGATGGCAGAATTTGATGTCATTCTCGACATTGATTTGCTTCACTCATGCTATGCTTTAGTTGATTATAGAAATAGAGTGGTTCATTTTTAGTTTCCAAATGAACTTATCCTTGAATAGTGGGGTAGTACTACAGTGCCTAGAGGTCAGCTTGTTTCGTACCTTAGAGCGAGGAAAATGATATCCAAGGGGTGTATTTATTATCTTATTCGAGTCAAAGAATCTAATCCTGAGAGACCTAACCTTGAGTTAGTTTCAGCAGTGAGGGAATTTCCAGATATGTTCCCTGAATACCTTCTAAGAGTTCCTCTCGAGAGGGAAATTGACTTCAGAATAGACCTTCTTCCAAATACTCAACCTATCTCTTTTCTTCTATATAGAATAGATCTAATCGAACTCAAAGAGTTGAAAGAATATTTGAAAAATCTCCTAGATAAGGGATTCATCAGGCCCAATATCTCCCTGTGTGGCATGCCAGTTCTGTTCGTGCATAAGAAAAATGGTTCTCTTAGAATATGTATTGACTATCGTCAGTTGAACAAAGTCACCATCAGAAACAAATATCCACTTCCCAGAATTGATGACCTATTCGACCAACTTCAGGGTGCCGGTTATTTTTCTAAGATAGATGTCAGATCCGGCTATCATCTGCTTAGAGTCAGAGAATGTGACATTCCATAAACAACTTTTAAAACTCGATATGGTAACATCGAGTTTCTTGTCATGTACGTTGGTCTCACAAATGCCCCAACAGCCTTTATGTACTTGATGAATCGAGTGTTCAAGAAGAACTTGGATATGTTCATCATAGTCTTTATTGATGATGTTCTTGTCTACTCCCGTAATGAAAATGATCATGCAGACTGCCTCAGGATAGTATTGCAGACTCTTAGAGCCCATCAGTTATTTGCTAAATTCAGTAAGTGCAAATTTTGGCTAAGATTAGTAGTTTTTCTTGGATATATTATTATCTGTGATGGCATTAGAGTCGATCCTCAAAAGATTGAGGCAATGAGAAACTGGACCAGACCTATCTCTACATCAGATATAAGGATTTTCTTAGGTTTCGTTGGCTATTACCGATGGTTTTTTGAAGGATTTTCATCTATTGCATCCCCCATGTCCAGATCGACTCAGAAGAAAGTCAAGTTCCAGTGGTCAGATTCTTGTGAGAAGAGTTTTCAGGAGTTGACGACTCGACTTACCATAGCCCCAATTTTAATGTTACCAGATAGTTCAAATGGGTTTATTATGTATTGTGATGCTTCTAGATGTTACTAAACAACCTTGGTTGGTGGCTGTTCCGTCAAAGCAAAAGCTATCATCCATCTTGTATCACGTTACAATGACTGTTGGATTTACACCTAACTATAAACCTTTCTCTTGGTGATTTTATTGAATAAGTATCACTTGGTATTTCTTATGTTAAATAGCTTTATTCTTTTGCCTCAATTCTCTTCTGTAATTTTGATGAACCAACTAATGTGTTCTCTTTACTATTTAATGCACTGAGAAAAATAACAGAAAATATTTGCAAGTTGCAGCTAATAACTGCAACTAAGTCCTTTGCCGTTTTGAGTATACATCAAAATAGTCCTCATTGATGTCAAAGTTTTAAATTTTAAATTCTAGATTGATGTATAAGGGAATATCTCCTATTTCGTTTTAACTTTTGAGTTGATGATAAAAATAATTTAAGGTTGCAAATAAAGGTAAAGTAAAAGTAATTATTGGGTGTGGATCTCTCTCTAAGAAAGATTCAAGCGAATTGCAATAGAATCTTTACCAACTTGGTTTTAACAATTTGAATTTTTTCACTCCAAAATACAATAGTCCACAAAATTGTATGACTCAAACAAAGTCTAGATTAGTGGAGGCAAGCTACATTATGAGCATCATTAAACAAAGTATTATTCTTTTTTGTGGTGAAGGGATACTTTATCTCTTTTTTCATCATAACCTTTTTTGCTTTCACTACACAACCCCACCTTTACATGCACACTAACAATACTTTTCATGCAAAACATAGAGAAGGTAGATTTCTATTTATAGGTGCAGAAGTTTTTTCATGAATGAGTAAGATGAAATGTTGGTAACTGTGTTGGTAAATAAAAAATTAGATGTTAGTTTCTTAAATTTGTTATCTCCCTATATTCAAAACAACAAAATTTGAAAATACATGATGCACAAACTGATTTCGAGCCTATAATTTGTTTATGTATTCTTAAAAAATTTCTCCTAGGATAGAATAAAATTCTATTTTGTAATGCATTATTTCAATTGACAAAATTGCGCAAATTTAAATGGTTGAGCAAATCATACGAATTAATTTCTTTTTTTTTTTAAAAAAAGAAATACAAAAGTAAGGGGAGAAAGTTTACGTATTTCAATATTTTTCAATGTCTAAAATTTGAAGCAAGACCTTTGATTTATAGACAGTAAAAGGGTGAGATAAAGAGGTGCAATAAAAAATGTGTCTTCAAAAGGTGCCTTTTCTCATTTCTCATATACATCTTAAAACCCCAATGATATTTCACATAAATAGAGATGATTATATGATGAAAATATGCATGAAAAAATAGTGTAATTGTAAGGATTAATCACATATGGATAAAAGGATTAATCTCATGTGGATAAATAAATCTCCCTTTGAAATTTTCATAAGGAATATATGTTGTATATACACGATCAATTAGTAGATTTGAGATTGTACCATTGACTTTTGGTGTCTATCTAGGTAGACAATCATAAGCCACACAATCAATCCTTTAACCGTCTTTGATTCTCATTATTTGATTTTATTAGTGCATTTAGAACTAAATCCTACTGCATCCTTCTTGACGTGGCTTATAGTTCACACTTACATATGTATACACATGTAGATGAACTATTTGATAATCTCATTTCAAACTTATAAATCATTAAAAAACAATAACACTTTATGTTGATACCGAACATTTTATTCACTATGAGAATGGATCATTATTTTATTTTGACATTGTTGAACCGTCAACCATAATTTTGTTTTCTCCTTAAACTTAGATTTGGGATCTCCAATTTTCTAAGTAGAGTAACCACCATAATTACTAGTCCTCGGACATAGTTTCAAATCTTTTGATGATTAACCCCCTCTAGTTAGACCTTTTGTAAATGAATTCGACACATTATCCTTAACCTTAAAAAATTAACCACTAGAGAGTTTTTGTCTAAGGTATTATGTCTTTGCGGAATGTGATGAGATTTCTCATGATAATTAATGCTCCCAACCCTTCCTATTGTTGTTTGACTATCAAAGTATATACATTTAGGTGCCTAAGATTTGGGGAAAATGGAATGTCATCTAAGAAGTTTCAAAGCCATTCAACTTCTTCACTATTTTACCTAAAGCTATTAAATAAAATTTCATTGTTGCTCGAGCTGCATATCTGTTTGCATGACTTACACAATGCTGCTTCTCTACCAATGCTAAAAATATATTAACTTGTGAATTTAGTTTCAACTTATTTCAGTGATAAATTTTCATCACAATACCCCTTAATGATCGTTGGATACAAATTATAGGACAAAATTTAGTCTTAAGTTTATCTCAAGTATCTTAAAATTCGTTTCATTATCATTCAATGATTTTAGTCGAAATCACTTATGTATCAATTTAGTTAGCATATCGCACAAGATACATATGGACATGCACAATTTATAATGTACATCAAACTTTTCAACACTTGAGCATACTCCGAGTAAGACTTACTTTGACATTAATTCTATGCAAGAGCAAAATTTTAATCAAATTGGAGGTCTTGCTATTTTGAAGTCTATGCATTTGACACTTTCAAGTACTAATTAAATAAAATGCGACTTTGACACTGTTAGATTTTGAAGATTCTTGTGAACTTTAATTCCTAGAATAAAATCGACAACTCCTAAGTTGGTCATGTCAAAATTTTTAGAAAGCATACATTTTGTAGCATTTATGCTAGTACTATCTAATTATTAACATATCATCAACATATAGGTAAACAATGGCTACATGATTTGGAGTATTTTTAGTGTAAACACATTTACTACACTCGTTAATCTTAAAATCACTCGACAACAATGTTTCAAATTTTACACGTTATTGTTTGAGTACTTTTTTTTTAATTCATATAGTGACTTAATACGACGGACAATATTCTTTTATTTTCTAGGAACCGCAAGCCCATTAGATTGTTTCATATAAATTTTTTCCTCCAAATCTTCATTTAAGAAAATTATTTAATGTAATACCCCAAAAATCCAAACCCATGTTAGCGCCATGTTTCAAGCTCATGCATTATACATCATGGTTATTTGATAGTTTTATGAGTTAGTTTGATGTTTATTAAGGTCTCAAATAACTCTCAGTTGTTAGATGAATCAAAATAATCCTTACCGATTGAATTTTTGAATAAGAATGTTGCTTTAGTCAACTTCAAATGAGCATATCATTTTCTCTACTTATAATTTTCCATTTCAAGACCCACCAAATTGTAGAAAATTGAATTAACTTTCCAATAATTCTAATTTCACCCAAATTCGATAGTCGGTTGAGAAGTTATGGCGATTTTAGTGAGAGCAGTAGAACCCCGCGATAAGTACCGCATCGTGGTGAAGGATAAATTCGCAATTGTCTGATTTCCAGTGTAGCACCATGATTAGCCCACATCATGGTAAAGTTCCAGTTCACGTTCATCCTTTTCTAGCAAAGCACCGCGATGGCGCCGCATTGCACCAAGGTGCAATTTCACGATCATCCATTTTCTAGTGACGCATCGCGATGGCACCGCATCACGCCAAGGCAAAATTTCACACCCATCCTTGGACTACAATTACAGTGAAATTCCAATGACTCACCGCATTAGCACCGCGTCGCGGTGATGGTCAAAATTGGAATTTTCTGTGATGAAAATTAAATTTCTCCTAGGGGCAGTTTGGTATTTTTCCTATGACCCCAATCCATGAAAAACACAGGATTAAAGCCCCAATAGCCTTATTAGGTCATTATTTTATTCAATTTCTCCCAAATTAAAAGTAGTCTGTTTCAAGAACATACCGTAGCCCTAAAGATTCAAGGTCAAATCTCAAGAATTCACCATCAATCCTCACAAATTTATAAACCAAGGTATGCTAAGTGTTCATTCATGGTCCCTTTTATCCATGGAGCCCAAGTATCCAATTTTAAATTCAAGTTATGATCTTTACAAGTTATTTTGATTTTAAATTATGATTTTAACCATGAACTCCCATGAATTGTAATTCTATACCATGTTTACATGAAATTGTTGTTGTTATCAAACTCCACATATTTTAATGTTGTTATTTTCTGATTAAATCCATAATTGGTTATGTTGGTATTGAAATAATGCTATTACTACAAACGTTAAACTATTCCCATTCTTAGCTTGAACTATGAACATCTAGTGTTTGATGAAATGCCTACAAGAATGGATTTTGATATAAATGTTTTCATGCTAAGTCCTTAAAGTTTTATTATTATTTTACTATTATTGCTATCGAGTCCTAGGGATTATGGGTACCCACAAAACATAGCTGTTTAATTAGTCTCAGTAACTTCAGATTAGTTTTAGAATATGTTATGAGCATTATCAGTTCAGTCAGTTATCATAGTTAGTTAATTCAGTCTTTTGAGTTAGTTTAGTTGGGAGTAGAATTTAGCACCGAGTGAACCTATGGATGGGGGCTCACCTTCCAGTTGAGGGTGTGACTTTTAGTAGCAGTCCTTATATTCCAGAACTATGTAGCCAGCGTGGGTTGAGATGTTAACCTGCTAGTTAAGGGTGGATCTCATACGGGTACCTGCCTTTTGAGGGTAACCCTTAGTTCTTTGGGACAACACTTTAGTGGATCCACAAAGCCAGCGTTAGTACCCGTGGCTCGGTACTGACACCCTTCTAGCTAGTCTCACAGGTTGGATCCCAAATTGGTCATTGGGGTATGTTTGTTAGATGATAACTCCCACGGTCTCAGTCTAGTAATCAACTCAAAAATTCAGTTTCAATTGCTTGACCATAGCATATAACTATCAGTAATTCATTTATCAGATTTTAGTACTTTAGTATTTACAGATTATATTTAGAACATGTTATATGCTTGGTCATGCATCCTCAACATTTATAAATTTTATGTATCCTCAGTATTTATCAGATTACACACATCTTCAATGCTTACAGATTTCATGTGTTCTATTCAGTATCTTATGCTACTTATTCAGTCAGTTATTACTCATGTTCATGAAACCATGCATGTTAGCCTACCTCATTTAACATACCAGTACATTCAAAGTACTGATCACATACTCTTTTCTTGTGCTATGATGTATCATATCATAAGTTTAAACGCTCAGTTCCCGAATCATGTATAAACTTTCCATATTATTAGCCGTAGCAGTGGTGAATCCTCATATTTTAAGGATAGACCATTTTTATCTTCATGTTTTCAGTTCTGTAGATAGAGTTAGTTGGGGCTTGTCCCATCAACTCTTATTTAGGCAGTTTAGAGACTTTCGGATATTTCAGATAGTCAGTCTATTTATGTTTATTTTTATTAGTTTTAGATAGTTGTTTTTTAGATTCATGAATCAATGTTACTTTTAGTTGCTAAAACCTTATGGCTTATTATATGTTCTTCTACATATGTTATTATATTATTCAGTGCTCACAGTAGGTACCAGCTTATGGGTTAGCTTATGATCCATCGAGACTGTAATAGGCTTAAATGTGATAGCTTTACTCACATGGTTCTATCTGTTGATTATATTTCTTCAAAATGTAATATAGAGTAGGGAGAAGTCCTATCCTATTTTACTCACTTAAAAGCTATCACATTTGAGCCTCGATATCTATAAATGCTTTCTCAGGTGAAACACATTTTTTTTTACTGAAAATGAGAGGCTAATGTCGTGCTAGAAATTCTGACTCTTGTTTATTTAGTCATTGTCCATGGTATTTCTGTCGTGTGAATATAACTCTCAGGGTCTATTTGATCTATAAATATCAATGAGACCGATGAGTTCGTCATTAATCCAAAAGCACCAATTTCATAAAATTTTTCAAAGTTTTTGATTTTATTATTCTGTATAACATGATCAAGAGAAGGGAATATTTGACTCAAAGATTCTAGTTTATATAAAGTATCATTGTCTCCATGCTTGAAATCAATCAAAAATATATTTTCCAGATTGTTTCCCCTTTTTGCTTACTTCATTTGTTCCTAGTTTATCCTTTCCCATGCCTCCCTCCATGTTTCTTTCTCCTTAAAATGGTTAAGTTGGGAGCTAAGTCAGTATGCGGATAATGAGACTTTATGATATTTTACAGATCCTTCTTATTTTTTTGTTGGTTAAATCATGACTATGTTTCGCAATGATTTTTCCTTGGTTGTTTTCTTCATTTTGTTTTCCTATTTTGTTTGAGTTCTTTATAAAGACGCATACACTCCTAAGTTAAATAATGGGTCTTGATAAACAAGTTTAGTCTTCCTATTGTTTGAACGAAATAGGTATTTTGGAAGTTACTCTAAATGGCAGACATGTTCCGACAATTATTATGCTTTGAACAATAGTGATCATACATTGACTTTTGGTTTGCTTATTTTGTAAGAATAAGTTGAATTTGAGCAAATTTTAGGTCATGCATTTAGTTTGTTAATTGCTTAAGTGCTTAACAGTTAATTTGGATTGCCAGTTTTAGATTGATATTAATTCATCTCTTATTAATTTAAAATTCTTTGACTATTATGTATTTCTCTTAAAATTCGTGAATCATTTTACATCTGTGTGTTAGCTGCAAATGTAGAATGTATATTAATGCCCTTTCATCCTTTTCTTTGCATGATTCTGCCTTGGAGTCCAAATGGACTCTGCCTCCTTCGCATTTTCAATGAGCCAATGAGGCTTATCTTTTTGAGTCAATCCCCAAAAAGAGTCCAAAATTCAATTACATGGCGTACAAATACGAAGAGTTAGAATAAGAAAAAATAGGTCAAAACCCCCATTGTAGTCGCCAAGAGACTTTAAAAGTCTTATTTTTATTGCTTTACTTTTCTTAGTTATTTCTTTATTTATTTATTCATCCATTCATCTGGGCCTCGAACCCAAAGTTGTAAATTAATACAGGTGAAGCATATTTTAGGGTCAAAGCTTCTAAAAGATAGTTTAGGATATGTTGTAGGCCAAAAGCCCAAGTATTTAGATTAGGACAGGTGAAGATGGACCAAAAACCCAAATTAGCTTAGAAAAGAGTTTGTAGATTTTGGCCTAATGGCCTAATTCTTTTAATCTCTCCCTTTTCCCTTTATATGCTAATTGTTTTTAGTTTTTTAGACTTAGTTAAAAATCTCTCTAAGTCGTCAAAATTTGTTTTGCACAAATCTTGAAGGCAATTTTTTCTTAATTATTTTCTTTTTAAAAACCAACTTGTTTTCTCAAAGTTAGTCAGAGAATCATTTTTAAATAGTCCGGATAACCGAAAGTTAGCGGATACTCTTGGTGCCTTAACAACTTTCCAAGTGTATTAATAGGAATCACTTATTCAGAATTTTCAAACTTAAATGCTTTTCTGTTTTGGATCGTTTAAGTAATTCGTTAAAGATTTTCTTGATTTTTCCTAAATAAATTAAGTGGCGATTCTATTCTCGAGTTTGAATTTTTTTCAGAAAGTATTCAAATTCATAAAAAAAATCTCAAAAGTCAACTCTCCACAAAACAGAAATGACGACTTTGCTAGGGACTTTAACTAGGTTCTAACCAAATATTTGAATTAGCTTCTTTTGACTAACTGTTATAGTGTTTAAACTGTTTATGTGCCTATGTCTTTTCATTTTGTGATAGTTAAACTATTGCATTACATGGAATACTTCCTACTCGAAATATATAAATGGTTTGGGGTTTTGTGGATGTCCCAACCCCTATTGTTCAATTTCAAATCAAGTGTTATGAATACGACTGTTTATTGGCACATTAGGCGTCCAATGGCTGTTCGTATTTCCAAAACCAAGTTGTCCACTTGGAACCTGGTCCAAAACAACTCTAGACACTAGGATAGAGCAAAACCCAAACCCTTTTTTAGGCATGAGCCTAGGATTACCCAATATCCAAGGAGATATTGGGCCCATTAGAAAACCTGCCCTGCGTCTATTGTCTATAAGATAATTATAGACTAATCATATTTATCTATTAAAGAAATATATATTTTTTTAATCCAATCCATTATCTTTTGGGGTAGGGGAAAGGCTTATTTTGTTTACTTTCGTGTAGTAATGGCTTAACCATACCAATGAAAGGTGATTTTACCACTAATTTGCACTAAATATTTGTGCATATTACCTTGTTATGAATGAATAAATGAGACAGAATTATAATTAAATGCACTAATATCCATTCTTTGCAGGTATAGAGTCGAGGGAGTAGAATGATATGGTTGGAGCTGAAAATGATCAAAAGGGAGTAAGAAAGTGCAGTCGAAGAATTGGAGTAGAAATTAGCCTCAGTTACTACGGTAATAGTCAAATGACTGTGGTCGTGACAATCAAGAAGAAGTTAATCAACCGCGGTTGTGGAAGATAACTGTGGTCGGGTAGACACGGTCGCAGCCATACCAGCGCGATTGCGGCTTAGCAACAAAAAGTAGCCCAAGGAAAAAGCTGGGAATGCACGTGGTTGGTCCCAATTTTGACAAAAAGACTCAAACCCTAGCATCATGTATCATATTTATTCTTCCCTAATTTTTAGCTTAAGCTCTTGAGTTGATAACCTCCATTTTTTGGAGAAGAAAATATTGTATAAATTTTTGGTGAAGAATACATTGGAGAATTTCTAAGAGAAGGAATAGCTCACTTCCATTGTTGTTTTTTGGGAGTGAAATGTTTGAAGTAATATTCACTTAAGCTTCAATAAATTATTTAAATGGAGATTATGGGTATATCCTTACTTATTTATCTAATGTGTAGCTAGATCTCCCTCTTGGGGTTATGTGTGAATAGGGATTAAAGTGTGTGTGGGTTGTTATTGTTAGCCTCTATTTTGTAGTTCATACTTATGGGTTTTATCATTGCTATGCTAACTTATTTGGGATTTGTGCTTGAAAGACCTAAATACCCACATGGGTTTGATAAGTAAAAGCTCCAAATTCTTGAAAGCTCAAGGCCATCTTCGAAAGAAGGGTTTTGGATGAACTTTAGGAATCCACATCATCCTTGAAAGAGGGATGTGGAGACCAAAGCAATGATAGACAATTATGTGTGTAGTTTTCTAAATTTTCACTATCTTAGAAATAAGGGTGATTATGAAGTTAACTATACCATAGGCATTATCCTAGAAATAGAGATACCTAAATTGTGGTTTGGTTACCAAATGTTAAACACACCCATTAGCTATTGAAAATAATCAGTGGGTGAAAGTTTGGTGTTTTGTTGAAAGACTAGCATCAAAATCTATAACTGAACCTGCCCATATTTGATTTATTAAATTAATGTTGATTATTAACAACCGCATGTCATTCCCTTAGTAATTCATAATATCAAGATCCGTGCTTAATCATTAAAGCTCTAACTATTCATAGCCCGAATTTGTACTAGAAAACCTAAAAAGAAATATTAGTGTAGACTCGCATCTCCCCCATTTTATCTTCTTGTACTATTAGTGCAAATTTGACTTGTATCTATTATTTTGAATTAACTTGATTGCCACTCACATTATTCCTCATGGAGTCGATCCCATCTCCAAAGTTGGGTAACTATATTGACGATGACTGCCTTCCACTTAAATTGACATGTAATTTGAGCGTTATAAAAATTGGCGCCATTGCAAGAGAACAATTTAGCGTATTAAGTTAATTTGAAATTTTAGTTACTTGCTTGAATTCAAGCTTGTATATATTTGTTTGTGATTTTTTTGTAGGTAGATTTTATTTTATTTTTCTCTATGGCATCTTCCGACAAGTATGATGTCGGTAGTTGGGAATCCTATTCTGACGACCCATGTCCAATTTATAACGAACTAAACGTCAGGAGAGATTGTAACTATGATTTTTGAAGAGAGATGGATCCACCATCTAAATCCTATAGGTAGTATAGATATTCTCTATGTAGTGGTTGAGAAGGACATTGGGATGGCTCTCCAAATGCCCTTCCCCCTATTATGCGAATCGGGTTGCTAGTTGTTCTTATGAGCTTGATAGGGCCTATGATGCAGAGAAGGAAGAGCAACATACCGAGTTCAATAGCATTAACCCAAGGCTACTAGCTATTTTAGATCAGTTGGATATAACGAGGGAAAATCTAGAAGACATGCATCAAAAGGCATTAGAATGGAAAAGTGTCAATGTAGGGGAAATGAGCAAAGCAGAAAACCATGAACCGATCCCTACCTATCCCATTTCCTAAAAGGAGGTTCATCATGAAGAGAAACCAAGCTATGATGATGATCTTGGTAGGAAAGACTCCGAGGTGACTTTCCAATCTATCGAATCAAATAAGGAAGAAGAAGCCAAAATAAAAGGAATGGTGCTAGAGTCTCAAGAAGAATCAAGGCAAATCTCTTATGACGACTCTAGCTCATTCCAGGGTGAAGATAGTTTGGAGGAAGCTATTCCAAAATTAGGGGTTAGACCTCATTCAACTCACTTTTTAAAATTGTGCCTCAAATATGTGATGAAAATCTATCCACCAAGATAAATGATGGATTGTGGGGAGATAAAGAACGATTCCTACATTTTGGAGTTTGATATTCCAAAAGAGCATATGGAACCCCGCCCATCAATGACCAAGGAACTTAACTTCCAAAGTATGAGGAATGGACTATTGATATGCCTACTTTTACCCAAGGAGACAACACAAAAGTGCGATGTTAAGTTGGGTAAAAGGTTCAAATCTTTAAAATGGCGAGATCAAATCTTGCTTGCCAATTCATCACCTCTCCTAAGCTTCATCTTGGAAGATCTGAATCTTTTATCCCTCTGCCACTTATTTCATACTGAATGAAAGCTGGGACAGAGTTTCAAATCTTCTAAGTCGAAGCACAAAAAGAAGTGGTAGAGGCATCGTTCCACGACGTTAAACTAAGCGCTCAATTGGAGGCACCCCATTATGCCACAAAAAATGGCACATATCCTTTTTAATTCATGTATAGAAGAGTAGATTTTTGTTTATGCATGCAGAATCAATGAAATATTGGTGCTACAAGGGATTTTGATTGAATTTGAAAAAGAAATATGTGAAATTGGCAAGTTTGGACTGAGCAGGAAATGTAGGGGACCCAATTATTTGGTCTTAGTTACTGCAATCGTAGTCCATGTCACCACAATCACAGAGGCCGTATGACCATTATTGTAGAACAAGGACCGTGATCAAGTTCAAATCAGTTTAAGTGACCATTCGAATTCCATTTCTTCTCGCGCCTCTCTACTAATTTTCTCAAAATTCTCTCAAGTTTTTGACTTAGCATTGCATACTCAAGCATCACTTCATCCCAATTGCATCATCTGATTTGGTAAGTTGTCTCAACTCCTTTGATTTAGATGATCATATGCATAGTACTTGTAGTTTAGGAGAGGCCTGAAAAGATGTTTTCATCACTGAATGCCTGCTTAATTATGACTATTATTGTTTAGCTATTGTAGTTGGTGTACACATTAATGGATAAGTCCTGAGTACCCAAATTTAAGCTTTAAATTCTCTGAGTTTGAGGGTGTAATCATGATAACTTGGCTTAAGTCCCTTAGTTTTAATGCTTACGTTCCTAGTGGAATGCGAAGTTGTGGATAAAATTATGTGTTATGATTGAAGTGCAGAACTGCAGACCACGACCTTAGGTACCGCTATCGCCATACCTAAGGGCAGTGTCTGCAGGAACCAAAATTTCTTACACCTATTTCGCTTTCCCCAAAACCTCCATAACACTACCACCTGAGCTTATCTGTTCGATCTAGCATATTTTTGGTATAATAATACTGATGTTGGTTTGAGTTACATTTCTTACAAGTTTTCAGCCTCAAAGATGGGAGATTTCGACGACACCAGATTCATGGTCGCGCAATGCCAACACCTCTCTATGAGGATTTCCACAGGACAAATCTACTCCCTAAAAGAGGTATCATCTTAGACAAGGTAGAAGAGAAGTTCCTAAAATTCCACGCCAGACTCACTGTAACCCGGTGGATGTGCTTTACCTCGGAACCCTGCTATGCTAATGAGTAGTGGGTATGTGAGTTCTACGCAAACGTCAGTGTAGTTTATCTCATAAACCCAATGATGAAAATTTGGGGTAGGTAAGTGAACTTCAAAGCAGAGTAGATTAATGCAGTATATGGGCTTACAAATTCGAACTTGGGGTAGTTCCAGGTAAGAGCATGTAAGCCAGGGACCTGGATGAAAAATATTTTATGTCCTAGAAAAGTATTTCCCTAGTCCATCACCAAGAAAGATATTTTAATGTAGGACTTCACAGCTGAGGCCAGGCTTTGGCTGAACATCATATGCAGCCGAGTATCGCCATGCACTCATATGACCATTGTCACAGACTTGCAAGCTCGAATGGGGGCTTGCATCCTATCTGGCATCACTTTCAATTTGGGATAGATTGTTCTTTCGGAATGGAGGTATTTCCAAAACCATGGAGGTACATATCTTCTTTTACCTTCCCTTATCATTGAGCTTTCCAAGAGGGCAAAAATGAAGGAGTATGCTACAGATACTTGGGTGCACCCTGGCCCCTTCATATTCCCATTCAAACTCAAGGGTGATTGTGCCCCAGGTCAGAGCAAGAAAAGAAAGACAGACTCTGACAAATAAGCCCATCAGGACATGGATTTTTATAGACCTTTATCAACCAACCCCTTCGATGACATCTTAGGTAAGATGAGAGAGGTTAGGGAGTTAGTGTATAGATTGCCTCAGGAGATGGGTGAGCCCTCCACTTCCTGTCATTTATATGTAGCACAGTCAAATTATGAGAAGTACGTGGTGGAGCAATATAAATAGGGAGCTACTGTTGCCAGTTTGGAGAGAGCCTACTGATCCTTAGCAGGATCACACAGGGACCTCAAAGAGTCATATGAGAAGATGGTGAAAAGAGAGAAAAAATGAGATAAATTCTTTAAAAATATGTGAAAGGAGGGATAAAGGGGCATCTTTAAGGTGGTCAAACCCAATGAGCGACTACCTTCTTCGAGGTTAGACAGTGAAGATGAGGCCCCCTGTTGATTGGTTGGCTGATGATGCTGGTGGTGATGGTGCAGAGTCAGTAGGAGAGAGTAGCACTTGATACATATTCAGGGGGACTCCTGTTACTGTTGCTTTATTCCATATGTAGTGAGTACACTGTTTAGTTGGGGTATCCCCGGAGTTGTAGTGTTTTGATGTTGTGATGCTGGGCATTTTTTTTATATTAATTGTTTTGAGATGACATTCTGAATATTACTTTATTTTTTCTGTGGGATGTTACATGTTTGGGCACTCTGATGGTGCCCTTATTTTATGGATTATCATATGGTTTTTAGTTTTAGTTTTTCTTTTACTTTTATATTGATTTTGATGATACATGACAAGCTTTTCCTTATGATAGAATGAGTGACAACATTCTTAAGGGTAAAGCGTCGTGTTTGGGTTTTGAGGCATATGTGAAAGGGAATTCAGAGTACCTGTAGCATTGTAAAGTGCAAATTTGGAATCACATTCTACGCCATTGGCGAAGTCTAAGTAGCCATATAGTGTGTTTGACCATTTTGAGGAAAATGTGAGGCTAAAGCTCTAGTTATTGCCATAACTTAGCAAGTTGTGTGTGGTTCTAATGTAAAATGAAAAAACCATCTCTTTCCAAAATTTTTCAAAACAAAATCAAGGGCATGGACGTGAGCAATTTTGTAACAAAACTTTTTCTCTTTTTGTGGCTCCATAGATTGTTGACTTGTGACTAGAAATAAATACTCTAAAGTTGTCTCTAGCGGGAGGGACATTTGATTTCCCTTGGAAAATTTTGCTTGCCATGTGTGGTGAGCTCTTTTTTATCTCTTGTACACTTGTGTTATTTAGAACTTGACCCATTAGTCTGTCAAAGCTAATTTTGATTGTATTTGGTTGGATAAATGGTCTTAGGCCATCTTTGTGACTTTAGAAATATGCTTTAGCCTAAAAACCCTACCCATACATGATTGTAATCTCTAGTTACCCACTTTGAGCATTTGGACCCTTTCATTGGCAAACTCATTACAAACCGTGAACCATTCTTTTTATCCCTCTTTTGAACCATACCATCATTGAACTTGAAAATGTAATTTGAGGCTAAAATTCTAAGCTGGGGATGGTAAAGATTGACGGAAATAAGTTTGTGGCCACAAAATTGTAATGTAAATGCCTATTTGCCTTAGCATTGAAACCAAATGAATAAAAAAAGAGAGGATCCAACAACGGAGTGAGTTGAAAAAGAAAGAATGGAAGAAAACTTGTAAACAAAGGAAGCGTAATGTAGGCATATGAAAAGAGAGAAAACAAAAAAAGAAGAAGAGTGGCCAATGGTAAAAAAAGAGAATTAAAAAGTGTGATGTAGATGTTCAAGGAATGGTGTAGCCATTTTGTTTCCAAATGATATCCTACCATAACTCGAACCTACGTTACAAGCTTAGAAATTCCTTTGAGATCTCCAACCATTTACTTTCTTTGTAGTGACGATTGAAAATAGAGGCAAGCCTATTATATGATACTTGTTGCATGGAGATTTCATTTGTGTGAGAGAGAGTTGTTGCACTTAAAATTTCTTGTTGCATATTTGGTAGATTGGTGTGTGGAATTCTCTTGCTTTTAAGGTTGGCATGTGAACAAATTGAGGTGGGTGATTGTGTTACCTCCCGAACAATGACACAAATGGAGTATAGCTTAGTTTTGATAAAAAAATGTGTCACTTCTAGAGCATTTAGTGGTTGTTGCTTGATTTCCCTTTAAATTCTTGTGTATCCTTTTATAGTGCATCTTTTAATGAGAGGAGTAGTGGAAATTATCCTAGACTATGCACGGGTTCACACTTATTTTGTAATTTCCTACTACCATGGAATAATTCATTCACTTGGGCATTTTATCAAACACTAAGCACAAACTAACTCACAATTTGGGGTTTCCTATTCAACATACTATAATGGCCTTTATGCTTCACCTATGCTCTTTATCAAACCTATAGGGGACATGTTTCGCATATTCAACCATTTCTACACCCAAACGTCATGAATACATCACATAGAAAAACAACTTCAAAAGGTTCTATCACATGAGTTCCACATACTAGGGTCAAAGCTCATAAATTTTGGAGACAAACATAAATCAAAACTCAACAACACAGTGAACATCCATTACAACTCATACAAATCATTAACAACTCATAAACTGATATCAAACAACTGTATATGAGACCAAGCCTATCTGACGGGATGGTCCATGAATCAATAAAACTATTTGAGTTCGTTAGAAAGATAGATGACTGTATCTGATAGTCCTGATTTCTGAAGATTGATTCTGAAATTGAGACTAAATATGAAACTAAAATTGTGGGAAGTAGTTATCTAACCGACATGCCCCTACTATCTCTTAGGGGTCCAGCCTCTACCCCTGGCTGAGAGGGTGCCAATACCGTACCACGGGTAAAGACATTATCTTTATGTGACCCTCATCTATCAGGTACTCAAACAAGAAAGATGGAGCCCTCATCTAACAGGTCAAGCCACCTCATCTACCCTCAACTAGCAGGTATGATGTCTTAACCTACGCTGGCTATGTAGTTCTGGAGTGCAAGGATTGCTTCTAAGAATCACACCTTCTACTAGTAGGTGAGTTCCCATCCTTAAGCTCATTCGGTGCTGAGTCCTACTCCCAACAGAAAGACGCTGATCTGATTCTTAACTGAACTTAGACTGAGCTGAATCAAACACTGATCATGTTTATCAAAAGATCTGACTAAGTTATGTTGAAATTACTTAGTTTCGTATCTGATGAAAAAGGTATCAAATCATGGTATCTGACTGACGATACAGATCTTGAATAGATTACTTGAATCGCTATTGAGATTAGAATTGTATCACTTGAATACTATTAGATCTGAGCTGATTACAGGACTGAGGCTAGATTACTAGAATATAGAGATCACAGAGATAATTGAGATTACTGAGCTTTCTTGAGTTTTGCACTTGTCTAAGGATACAGAGTTCTATAATTCACTGATTTATAAGAATCATGGCTCGACTGGAATTATCAAGAACCTGACCGGGCTCTAGACAACAGCTCTATTGTCGGGTATAAATACCCTCAGGACTCGATAGCATAAAAGTAAAGCATAATCATTCATTCAGCATCACAAGAATTCGTTCATCATCACAATCATTAAAACATCTCATAATTATTAAATCATCATCATAATCATTAAAGCATTTTCACAGTCGCCGAGAGGTCACTTTAGGCTTCTCGGAATCATAATCATATAGTAACGTAGGAGAAACATGCTACTAAATCGTACTCCATTCAATAAGGTTTTACCTCAGCTATTTCATACCTATATCAATCTTGACACGTGCTTGGATATCACATAGCTTGGGGAAACTTCATACTATCACGTCATAACCTATTTGCTAACCACAGGCATATATTAAAAGCTTAACATATATCAAGAGCACATAATAGGGGACTTTACTACTATCACCTCTCTACTTGTTCACTAAGGTCCTACAACAAAATACTAGACATGCAGGGGTTCAGACTTATTTGGGAATTTCCTACTACCATGGACTAATTCATTCACTTGGGCGTTTTATCAAACACTAAGCACAAACTAACTCACAATTTAGGGTTTCCTATTCAACATACTATAATGGCCCTTATGATTCACCTATGCTTTTTATCAAACCTATAGGGTACATGCTTCACTTTTTCAACCATTTCTACACCCAAACGTCATGAACACATCACATAGAAAAACAACTTCAAAAGGTTCTATCACACGAGTTCCATATACTAGGGTCCAAGCGCATAAATTTTGTAGACAAACATAAATCAAATTTCAAAAACACATTGAACATCCATTTCAACTCATACAAATCATTAACGACTCATAAACATAAAAATGTTTGAGTTTTAAAAAGGGTACTTGAGCTTCTTGGATGAAAGGGACCCAAGAATCAATATCTACATACCTTAATCTTTGAAATTGGATGAATTCTAATGCTCGAGACTCTATCCGCACATGTAATAAATAATTCTTAAAGCCCATACTATGAGGAATTTGATTCTTGAAGAAATCTTGAAGATTTATGGATGAATTTTGGAAGATTAGGGTTCTTAATGAAACCCTAATTAGACATTCTTGAGAGAATTAAAAGGGAAAAATGATGAAATTAGGGTTTAGGAAGTGGGTTCTCATATTTATAGAGGCTCACAAAAGGTGGGAAATGACCAAAATACACTTGTAAAAACTTCTCTAAATTGCTGAGAAAAATGACTGACGACATTTGTGATAGGCCGTCAAAAAATGTCATTAGAAAAGGGTGGATTTTATGACTTTCTGTCTAATTGTGACGACCTCTTGTGACAAGCCGTCAGATCTGTGGCAGGCTGTCACAAAATGTCATCACACATTTTCTAGACTGACATGCTAGAGTACAATGGGCATAACTTTTTGCTCCGGCATTGGTTTTTAACAAAATTGGTACCATTCGAAAGATAATTCAAATTTATTTCATTTGAAATATAGTAGGTCCTCTAATTCATTACATACAAGGAGTTATGGTCGATTGAAGTTGAACCACATTTTAACAATCACTAAAACTTGAATGATAAGAAAGCTTTCAACTCGTCCATAAGTTAGGGGACCTCTATGATCTTAATTCATGCTCAAATAGATTCCCACATGATTCAAAGTATTTTATACTTGGAGGATATTTCTGAAATATTTTGTATTGGAATTTTGCTTTACCAAATACACTCTAAGGCTCAGGCTGGAAGAGGATTTTGTGGGGCATTACATTATCTACCCGTTGAGAATATTCGTCCTTGAATGTCGCTTTATAGACTGATAATATGGATCAATAGAAATTACTCAAGAAATGGAAACATCTCAGATCAGGAATACGCAACTGGAACGACTGACATATAGAGTTTTCACACTGGGCATGCATATTTGATGAATGGAATACTCAACTAATGATACTCATAGCTGAATTCTCATAACACACATGCGTGTCTGATTCATGGACTCATAACTGGAATGATCTCATGAATACACGACTGAACACACGCTGACAAGATGAACTCTTTCTGCTAAATGCGCATATCTAATGCATGAATGTCCGGCTAAGCTGAATTTTGAAAGCACAACTTGACAATGCAACAATGACTGATGCTAACCTCATAAAGAAAATCTGAACATGCATCAGGATGAATCTAATGGCATGCAACATCATAATACTATAGGGTATCTATCCTTGGAACTTTATGTTCCTCTAAGCACACTTCGCTGAAAAACTGGAGCGGTGCGCGGGGCACCTACAGACTGGGTCATAATTGACCGATCAAGATCTAAAACTTATGCATGAATCATGCTAATGCATAAGCTCAAAATTGGAGCATAGGATCTAAAAATACATATCACAAAGATAAAAGGCTTAAAACATACCCGGGTCTATCTTAGGGAATCTTTCCCGATCAAGGTGAGCCTGAAGTGCATACAATCTGTAATGAGCTAAAGGACGACTACGCTGACTTTGGGGACCTGGCTTAGGACAGTCTCAAATTTTGTACCGATCTCGCCACATCCAAAGAACACATCACTACCAGCTCTACATACACCCTTATGATTCTTACCACATTCTTCACACAACAGGTAGGTAAGACCCCTACACTCACTAATCTCGATCTTGGAATGTGGTGCACCAGCTGAGGATGGAGCTGGGACTGAAAACTTTTGACTATGGTGAGAATGGTTACCACTTTGTGACCCTGCTTGGGAGAAACTATGACTACTTACTCTGGCTATCTTACTAACTTTCTATCTTTCTCTAATTTTAACTGCCTCAATTTGTTGCACATGAATTATTAGCCTAGAAAGATCCATATCTCTATTGATCATAGTAGTTCTACACTCTTTTAACACATTACTTGATACCCTAGTTAAAAACTTACTCATACTCGCTCTAGGGTCAGCAATCAAGTCGTGAGCATACTTACCTAATTAGTTAAACTTAAGATAATACTCTTTCACTATCATAGAGCCTTGACTTACGTTCATATATTCTTCTACCTTAGATTCTCTCATCTCTAGGGGGAGAAACTTATCTAAAAAGGCATCCTGAAATACTTGCCAGGTCATGGGAGCATCATTCTCCCCTCTACCCTTCCTCCACATTATAACCCAATCATAAGCAATATCTTTTAGACTATAAGAGGCTAGTTTTACGCTCTCTTCTTTAGACATATGCATAACATGAGTGATCTTCTTCACCGCCTCAAGAAATAACTGCGGGTCCTTATCTACTTTAGACCCAAAGAACTCGGGAGGACTCATCCTGATAAAGTCATGGAGTCTAGCTGCGGCTGCATCATTACCCTGTTGTCGAGGAGCAACAGCTTGAATATTGGTCTGCACTATAGTTGTCATATCTTAGGCTAGCACTTGTAAAACTGCCCAAAACTCGGCATGTGACACATTTTCATTCTTAGGATCTACGGGCTATGGGGTTTGATCATCGAACCCACAGACAAAATCTCAGCGAGGAGGCATACTGTGTAATTTTTAGAAAGAAGTGGATTAGACTGAGGATCAACTTGAGCTCATGCTCACTCGCAAGAAATGATCACTGAAAGAAGGGGAACAACTTCTAAGAACATGTTGTAGCCTCTTTTACATAAATGTAGCGAGCTACACACCCATGCACAAGACTCTATTAGATGCTGTTTTTAGACTCCCTAGGACATTCTTGAAACTTAGGCTCTCATACCAAGTTTGTAACGCCCTGAGATCCCATCCTGAGATGCCACACGATGTTTATAACCCCGTAGGACCACAAGCTAACCCTTTACTGATATTTATACCTATACACTGCATAATATCAGAAATAAATGCAAAAACTAGCCATAAGGCTCAACACATTTATGAATACTCATAATACAGAAAACTAAATACTAATACGTCCATCTGAAAAGCCTCTAAACTATCTGAACTGTGGAGTTGAAGGGACAGGTGCCCAACTAACTCCGTTATCTAAAAATAAACAAAGTCTGAAACAATAGTAGTAGACTGAGATACGTCCTCAAAAGAAGAGAACTCACTACTACTGCTGCTGACTGGGATTGAACTGATGAGGATACTCTGGATCCTATGCCTCTGAACCTATGGTGTCAAATAAAACACCATAGCGCAAATACATTAGTACACGAATGTACTGAGTATGTTAACCAGGTAGGCTAATGCAAGGGCTCATGCATGAATAATATATAAACTAAAATAATCATAAAAGATGCCGCATGAGAACACATACATGAATGCACAGATCATGAACACAATCATCACAACTCTAGATACTGAAAGTCGGATACCACTTGACTGCGGACTGAACTTGCTGTTGACATTGAGATACTGAATCACTGACTCATCTGATACTGATAACTGATGATCTGGATGTAATTACATCAAGGACTGAATTCTGAGCTTACTACTTTTGACTGACAGTATTACATATCAACTTTTCTAACAGATGACTTTGGAAGCTTTATCAATGATAAGAAATATGATTATATCTGAATTTGACAATAAAAATATTTAATAGAAATTTGATACTGTGATCAAGCCTGTCTGGGGGCATATCTATGAATATGATATCAAACAACTGTATATGAGACCAAGCCTATCTGACGGGATGGTCCATGAATCAATAGAACTATCTGAGTTCCTCATAAAGATAGATGACTGTATTTGACAGTCCTGATTTCTGAAGATTGATTCTGAAACTGAGACTGAATATGAAACTAAAAATATGGGAAGTAGTCATCTAACCGACATGCCCCTACTATCTCTTAGGGGTCCAGCCTCTACCCTCGGCTGGGAGGGTGCCCATACCGTGCCACGGGTAAAGACATTATCTTTATGTGACCCTCATCTATCAGGTACTCAAACAAGAAAGATGGAACCCTCATCTAACAAGTCAAGCCACCTCATCTACCCTCAACTAGCAGGTATGATGTCTCAACCTATGCTGGCTACATAGTTCTGGAGTGCAAGGATTGCTTCTAAGAATCACACCCTCTACTAGTAGGTGATTTCCCATCCTTGAGCTCACTCGGTGCTGAGTCCTACTCCCAACTGAAAGATACTGATCTGATTCTTAACTGAATTTAGACTGAGCTAAATGTAACACTGATCATGTTTCTCAAAAGGTCTGATTGAGTTACGTTGTAATTACTTAGTTTTGTATCTGATATAAAAGGTATCAAATCATGGTATCTAACTAACGATACAGATCTTGAATAGATTATTCGAATCACTACTGAGATTAGAATTGCATCACTTGAATACTATTAGATCTAAGTTGATTACAAACTGAGGCTAGATTACTAGTAATATAGAGATTACAGAGATAATTGAGATTACTGAGCTTCCTTAAGTTCTGCACTTGTTTGAGGATACAGAATTCTAGAATTCACTAATTTCTAAGAATCATGGCTCGACTAGAATTATCGAGAAACTGACACGGGCCCTAGACAATAGCTCTATTTTCGGGTATAAATACCCCAGGACTCGATAGCATAAAATTAAAGCATAATTATTCATTCATCATCACAAGAATTCGTTCATCATCACAATCATTAAAACATCTCATAATCATTAAATCATCATCATAATCATTAAAGCAATTTCACAGTCGCCGAGGGGTCACTTTAGGCATCTTGGAATCATAATCATATAGTAACGTAGGGAAAACATGCTACTAAATGATACTCCATTCAACAAGGTTTTACTTCAGCTATTTCATACCTATATCAATCTTGACACGTGCTTGGATATCACATAGCTTGGGGAAACTTCATACTATCACGTCATAACCTATTTGCTAACCACCTGGCATATATTAAAAGCTTAACATATATCAAGAGCACATAATAGGGGACTTTACTACTATCACCTCTCCACTTGTTCACTAAGGTCCTACAACAAAATACTAGACATGCACGGATTCCCACTTATTTGGGAATTTCCTACTACCATGGAATAATTCATTCACTTGGGCGTTTTATCAAACACTAAGCACAAACTAACTCACAATTTGGGTTTTCCTATTCAACATACTATAATGGCCCTTATGATTCACCTATGCTCTTTATCAAACCTATAGGGTACATGCTTCACTTATTCAACCATTTCTACACCCAAACATCATGAACACATCACATAGAAAAACAACTTCAAAAGGTTCTATCACATGAGTTACACATACTAGGGTCAAAGCTCATAAATTTTGTAGACAAACATAAATCAAAACTCAGAAACACATTGAACATCCATTTCAACTCATACAAATAATTAACAGCTCATAAACATAAAAATCTTTGAGTTTTAAAAAGAGTGCTTGAGCTTCTTGGATGAAAGGGACCCAAGAATCAACATCTACATACCTTAATCTTTGAAATTGGATGAATTCTAATGGTTGAGACTCTATCCGCACATGTAATAAATAATTCTTAAAGCCCATACTATGAGGAATTTGATTCTTGAAGAAATCTTGAAGATTTATGGATGAATTTTGGAAGATTAGGGTTCTTGATGAAACCCTAATTAGACATTCTTGAGAGAATTGAAAGGGAAAAATGATGAAATTAGGGTTTAGGAAGTGGGTTCTCATATTTATAGAGGCTCACAAAAGGTGGGAAATGACTAAAATACACTTGTAGAAACTTCTCTAAATTGCTTAGAAAAATGGCTGACGACATTTGTGATAGGCCGTCAAACCTGTGGCAGGCCATCACAAAATGTCATTAGAAAAAGGTGGATTTTATGACTTTCTGCCTAATTATGACAACCTTTTGTGACAAGCCATCAGATCTGTGATGGGCTGTCACAAAATGTCATCACACATTTTCCATACTGACATGCTAGAGTAAAACGGGCATAACTTTTTGCTTCGATATTGGTTTTTGACGAAATTGGTACCGTTGGAAAGATAATTCGAAGTTATTTTATTTGATATATAGTAAGTCTTCTAATTCGTTACATACAAGGAGTTATGATCGATTAAAGTTGAACAAAAATTTGACAGTCATTAAAACTTGAACGATAGAAAAGCATTCAACTCATCCATGAGTTAGGGGACCTCTATGATCTTAATTCATGCTTAAATAGATTCCCACATGATTTAAAGTATTTTATACTTGGAGGATATTTCTGAAATATTTTGACTTGGATTTTTGCTTTACCAAATACACTCTAAGGCTCAGACTGGAAGAGGATTTTGTGGGGCATTACATTATCTACCTGTTGAGAATATTCATCCTCGAATGTCGCTTTATAGACTGAGAATACATATAAATAGAACTTACTCAAGAAATGGAAACATCTCAGATCAGGAATACGCAACTGGAATGACTGACATATAGAGTTCTCACACTGGGCATGCATATCTGATGCATAGAATACTCGACTGATGATACTCATAGATGAATTCTCATAACACACATGCATGTCTGATGCATGGACTCATAAATGGGATGATCTCATGAATACACAACTGAACACACATTGACAAGATGAACTCTTGCTGCTAAATGCGCATATCTAATGCAAGAAGTCTGGCTAAGCTGAGTTTTGAAAGCACGACTTGACAATGCAACAATGACTGATGCTAACCTCATAAAGAAAATCTGAACATGCATCGGGATGAACCTAATGGCATACAACATCATAATATTATAGGGTATCTCTTCCTTGTAACTTTATGTCCCTCTAAACACACTTCACTGAAAAACTAAAGTGGTGCGCGGGGCACCTACAGACTGGTTCATAATTGACCGATCAAGATCTAAAACTTTTGCATGACTCATGCTAACACATAAGCTCAAAATTGGAGCAAAGGATCTAAAAATACATATCGCAAAGATGAAAGGGTCAAATCATACCCGGGTCTATCTTAGGGAATCTTTCTCGATCAAGGTGAGCCTGAAGTGCATACAATCTGTTATGAGCTGAAGGACGACTACGCTGACTTCGGGGACCTGGCTTAGGACAATCTCAAATTTTGTGACCGATCTTGCCACATCCAAAGGACCCATCACTACTGGCTCTACATACACCCTTATTATTCTTACCACATTCTTCACATAACGGGTAGGTAAGACCCCTACTCACACTACTCTGGATCTTGGATTGTGGTGTACCAGCTGAGGATGGAGCTGGTGGGACTAAAAACTTTTGACTTTGGTGAGAATGGTTACCACTTTGTGACCCTACTTTGGAGAAACTATGACTACTTATTCTGGCTATCTTACTCACTCTCTCTCTTTCTTTCATTTTAACTACCTTAATTTGTTATGCATGAATCATTAGCCTAGAAAGATCCATATCTCTATTGAGCATGGCAGTTCTACACTCTTTCAACACATCACTTGATACCCTAGTCAAAAACTTACTCATACTCGCTCTAGGGTCAGCTATCAAATCGGGAGCATACTTACCTAATAGGTTAAACTTAAGACAATACTCTTTCACTATCATGGATCCTTGACTTAGGTTCATAAATTCTTCTACCTTAGATTCTCTCATCTCTAGAGGGAAAAATTTATCTAAAAAGGCATCCTGAAATACTTGCCAGGTCATGAGAGCTTCATTCTCCCCTCTACCCTTCCTCCACGCTATAACCCAATCATAAGCAATATCTTTTAGCCTATAAGAGGCTAGTTCTATGCTCTCTTCTTCAGACACATGCATAACTTGGGTGATATTCTTCACCTCCTCTAGAAATAACTGCGGGTCCTCATCTACTTTAGACCCAAAGTACTCGGGAGGACTCATCCTTATAAATTCATAGAGTCTACCTGTGGATGTATCATTACCCTGCTATCGAGAAGCAATAGTTTGAATATTGGTCTGCACTGTAGTTGTCACAGCTTGGGCTAGTACCTGTAAAGCTGCCCGAAACTCAGCATGTGACTCACTTTTATTCTCAGGATCTACTGGCTATGGGGGCTGATCATCGAACCCACAAACAAAATCTCTGCGACGAGGCATACTGTGTAATTTTTAGAAAGAAATAGATTAGATTGAGGATCAACTTGAGCTCATACTCACTCACAAGAAATGATCACTGAAAGAAGGGGAACTGCTCCTAAAAACATGTTGTAGCCTCTTTTACATAAATGTAGCATGCTACACACCCAAGCACAAGACTCTATTAGATGCGGTTTTTAGACTCCCTAGGACATTCTTGAACCTTAGGCTCTGATACCAACCCCGAGATCCCATCCCGAGATGCCACATGGTGCTTATAACCCTGTAGGACCACAAGCTAACCCTTTACTGATATCTGTAACTATACACTGCATAATATCAGAAATAAATGCAAAAACTAGCCATAAGATTCAACACATTTATGAATACTCATAATACAGAAAACTAAATACTAATACATCCGTCTAAAAAGCCTTTAAACCATCTGAACTGTGGAGTTGAAGGGAAAGGTGCCTAACTAACTCCGTCAACTGAAAATAAACAAAGTCTGAAATAATAATAGTAGACTGAGATACGTCCTCGAAAGAAGAGGACTCACTGCTACTACTGCTGACTGGGACTGTGCTACTGAGGATACTTTAGATCCTGTGTCTCTGAACCTATGGTGTCAAATAAAACACCATAGCGTAAATGCATCAGTACAAGAATGTACGAGTATATAGATGAGGTAGGCTAATGCAAGAGATCAATGCATGAACAATATATAAATTGAAAAAATCATGAAAGATGCCACATGAGGACACATACATGAATGCACAGACCATGAACACAATCATCGCAACTCTAGTTACTAAAACTCAGATACCACTTTACTGCAGACTGAACTTGCTACTGATATTGAGATACTGAATCACTAACTCATATGATACTAATAACTTATGATCTGGTTGTACTTATATCAAGGACTGAATTCTGAGCTTACTACTTTCGACTGACAGTATTACAGATCAACTTTTCTAACAGATGACTTTGGAAGTTTTATCAATAATAAAAAATATGATTATATCTGAATCTGACAATAAGAATATTCAATAGATATTTGATACTGTGATCAACCTTGTCTGGAGGCATATCTATGAATATGATATCAAACAACTGTATATGAGACCAAGCCTATCTGACGGGATGGTCCATGAATTAATGGAACTATTTGAGTTCCTTATAAAGATAGATGACTGTATCTAACAGTCCTGATTTCAGAAGATTGATTTTGAAACTGAGACTCAATATGAAACTAAAACTATGGGAAGTAGTCATCTAACCGACATGCCCCTACTATCTCTTAGGGGTCCAGCTTCTACCCCCGGCTGGGAGGGTGCCAATATCATGCCACGGGTAAATACATTATCTTTATATAAACCTCATCTATTAAGTACTCAAACAAGAATAGTGGAGCCCTCGTATAATAGGTTAATCCACCTCATCTACCCTTAACTAGCAGGTATGATGTCTCAACCTACGCTTTCTTCAGAGTTTTGGAGTGCAAGGATTTCTTCTAAGAATCACACCCTCTACTAGTAGGTGAGTTCCTATCATTGAGATCACTCAGTTCTGAGTCCTTCTCCTAATTGAAAGACACTGATTTGATTCTTAACTGAACTTAGACTGAGATGAATCTAATATTGATCATGTTTCTTAAAAGATCTGACTAAGTTACGCTGAGATTACTTAGTTTCGTATCTGATGGAAAAGGTATCGAATCATGGTATTTTACTTATGATACAGAGCTTGAATAGATTGATCGAATCACTTCTGAGATTAGAATTATATCAGTTGAATTCTATTAGATCTGAGCTAATTACAGGACTAAGTCTAGATTACTAGCGATACAGAGATTACAGAGATAATTAAGATTACTGAGCTTTCTTAAGTTCTACACTTGTCTGAGGATACAGAGTTTTGTAATTCACTGAATTCTGAGAATTATGGCTTGACTGGAATTGTCAAAAAACTGACACGGGCTCTAGATAACAGCTTTATTTTCGGGTATAAATACCCCCAAGACTCGATAGCACAAAAGTAAAGCATAATCATTCATTCATCATCACAAGCATTCGTTCATCATCACAATCATTCACGTCTCATCACAATCATTAAAATATCTCATAATCATTAAAGTATCATCATAATCATTAAAGCATTTTCACAGTCGCCGAGGGGTCACTTTAGGCATCTCAGAATTATTATCACATAGTAACATAGGGGAAACATGCTACTAAATCGTACTCCATTCAACAAGGTTTTACCTCAGCTATTTCATACCTATATCAATCTTGACACGTGTTTGGATATCATATAGTTTGGGGAAACTTCATATTATCACGTCATAACCTACTTGCTAACCACCTGGCATACATTAAAAGCTTAACATATATCAAGAGAACTTAATAGGGGAATTTACTACTATCACCTCTCCACTAGTTCACTAAGGTCCTTCAACAAAACACTAGACATGCATGGATTCACACTTATTTAGGAATTTCCTACTACCATGGAATAATTCATTCACTTGGGCCTTTTATCAAACACTAAGCACAAACTAACTCATAATTTGGGGTTTTCTATTCAGCATACTATAATGACCCTTATGCTTCACCAATGCTCTTTATCAAACCTATAAGGGACATGCTTCACTTATTCAACCATTTCTACACCTAAAAGTTATGAACACATCTCATAGAAAAACAACTTCAAAAGGTTCTATCACATGAGTTCCACATACTAGGGTCAAAGCTCATAAATTTTATATACAAAAATAAATGAAAACTCAACAACACATTGAACATCTATTTCAACTCATACAAATCATTAACAACTCATAAACATAAAAATGTTTGAGTTTTAAAAAGGGTGCTTGAGCTTCTTGGATGAAAGGGACCCAAGATTAACCATATACATACCTTAATCTTTGAAATTGGATGAATTCTAATGGTTGAGACTCTATCCGCACTTGTAATCAATAATTTTTAAAGCCCACACTATGAGGAACTTGATTCTTGAAGAAATCTTTAAGATTTATGGATGACTTTTGAAAGATTAGGATTCTTGATGAAACCCTAATTAGACATTCTTGAGAGAATTGGACGGGAAAAATGATGAAATTAGGGTTTTAAAAGTGGGTTCTCATATTTATAGAGGCTCACAAAAGGTGGGAAATGATGAAAATACCCTTGCAAAAATATCTCTAAATTGCTGAAAAAAATGGCTGACGACATTTGTGACAAGCCATCAAACCTGTGACAGGCCATCACAAAAGGGTGGATTTTATGAATTTCTATCTATTTGTGATGACCTTTTGTGACAAGACTTCAGATCTGTGATGGGCCATCACAAAAGGTCGTCACATATTTTTGAGACTGACATGCTGGAGTAAAATGGGCATAACTCTTTGTTCTAATAGCAGTTTTTAATGAAATTGGTATCATTGGAAAGATAAATCAAAAATATTTCATTTGATATATAGTAGGTCCTATAATTAGATATATACAAGGGGTTATGGTCGATTGAAGTTAACTTAAATTTTGACGGTCATTAAAACTTGAACGATAGGAAAACTTTCAAATCGTCCATGAGTTAGGGGAGCTCTATGATCTTAATTCATTCTCAAATAGATTCCCTCATGATTCAAATTATTTTATACTTGGGAGTATATTTCTGAAATATTTTGACTCAAATTTTTGCTTTACCAAATACTCTCTAAGGCTCAGACTGGAAGAGGATTTTGCGGGGCATTACAGTGAATAAGGTTAAAGTCATTGTGATCTTTAAGGAATGAAGTTTAGGCAGAAATAATTATGTCTCTTGGTAAGAGTTTGTGATGCTTGAAGAAAAGTAATAGCTTTAACTTGGGGGTGTTAATGAGAGGTGATTTTACCACTCATTTGCACTAAATATTCATGCACATTACCTTGCTCTGAATGAATAAATGGGACATAATATTGATTAAATGGACTAATATCCACTTTTTGTAGGCATTGAGTTGAGGGAGTAGAATGATATGGATTGGAGCTGAAAATGATCAAAAGGGAGAAAGAAAGTGTAGTCGAAAAATTAGAGCAAAAACTGGCCTCAGTTATCGCAGTTGTAGTCTGATGACCGCATTGTGACAGTCAAGAAGAAGTCAATCAACCACGGTCACAGAAGATAACTAAAGTCATGTAGATGCGGTAGACTCCATACTCATGCGATCGTGGCTTAGTGACAGAAAGTAGTCCAAGGGAAAAGATGGAAATTCACGTGGCTAATCCTAATTTTGACCAAAAGACTCCAACCTTAGCATCATGTATCATATTTATTCTTCCCCAATTTTTAGGTTTGGATCTTGAGTTGATAGCCTCTATTTTTAGAGAAGAAAATATTGTATAAATTTTGGGTGAAGAATACATTGGAGATTTCTAAGAGGAGGAATAGCTCACTTCTATTGCTGATTTATGGGAGTACAAAGTTTGAAGTAACATTCACTTAAGCTTTAATAAATTATTTCAATGGAGATTATATGTATATATTTACTTATTTATCTCATGTGAAGCTAGGTCTCCCTCTTGGGGTTATGTGTGAATAGGGGTTAAAGTGCGTGTGGGTTGTTATTGTTAGCCTGTATTTAGTAGTTCATACTTATGGGTTTTATCATTGCTATGCTAACTTCGTTGGGATTTATGGTTGAAATCCCCAATTACCCATATGGGTTTGATGAGTGAATGCTCCAAATTCTTGAAAGTTCAAGGCCATCTTAGAAAGAAGGGTTTTGAGTGAACTTTAGGAATCCACATCATTCTTTAAAGAGGGATGTGGAGACCAAAGCAATGATAGACAATTATGTGTGTAGTTTACTAAATTTTCACTATCTTAGAAATAAGGGTGATTGTGAAGTTAACTATACCATGGGCATTATCCTAGAAATAAGGATACCTAAATTGAGGTTTGGTTACCAAATGTTAAACACATCCGTTAGGTATTTGAAAGAATCAAAGGGTGAAAGTTTGGTATTTTGTTAAAAGAGTAGCATCAAAATCTATAACTGAACCGACCCATATTTGATTTACTAAATTGATGTTGATTACTAGCACTTGCATGTCATTTCCTTAGTAATGCATAATCCCAAGATCCGTGCTTAATCGTTAAAGCTCTAATTATTCATAGCCCCAAATGTATACTAGAAAAAACTAAAAAGAAACATTAGTGTAGACTCCTATCTCCCCCATTTTATCTTTCTGTTCAATTAGCTCGAATTTGACTTGTATCTATCATTTCAAATTAACTTGATATCCACTCATATTAATTCTTATGGATTCGACCCCGACTCCAAAGTTAGGTAAATATATTGACGACAACCGCCTTACACTTAAATTGACATGTAAGTTGAGCATTATCACATACCCTTGCAGAAGGTTCAAGATGGTTACCAGGCATGACAATTTCATGAAATTGTGGTGGAACCATATGAATCCAAAATACAAAGAGATTGATAGTACTCATATCGGGCATCTACCTTTGCTTATAGAGATGGACGTTTGGCTTGAAATGATCCATGTACTAATGAAGTTTTTGGGATTGTGACAACATGGTGTTTTGCTTCAGGGAATTAGAATTAACGCTATTATTGAAGAAGTATTGACTTGTTATGATATGCTTGATATGTGTTGAAAAAGAAGCAGTACACCTAACAACAACATTATAGTCCCTACCATATGGAATCGTCAAAAGATCAAGGATGTATTTACAATTAATAATGATACCTAGTTGGGGGAATGTGATGGGGAAAACATATCTTTTTGTAAGTTGTATTGCTGGTTTGAAAGGTATAACACTTTTGAGATGTTCGGACATAAATTTAAGTTAGAGGCAAAACAAAAGAAGATGAGAGAATTTATTTTCGCAATGGGCTTACTTGGAACAATACTATTTACCCAAGGAGAAAATGGCACCATTCACCCAAGAGTCTTTATGGTTACACACGCTCTTTTATACGAAATGGATTATGGTCCCACTAAGGTATTCAACACCTTAGACCCTATGATCGTCGCCAAAATATATCGGGCCTTAGGAATGTGTCAAGGCGAGCATCATTTCATTCAAGGTTGCAACCTTATCTTGCAATGGTGGATGATGACATACTTATTGAAAAATCTTAGAATGGAGCAGCCACACCCTTAAATAAGGGTATATCTTATATCATAGCATGACATGTGGTTTTCCCTGCACAAGTTTAAGAGGAGAATCTCTAAAATTTTGGTTTAAGATTTTCAGGGGATTAAAAGATAACAACGTTCAGTGGTCAATCAAATATCTTCGTCCGGGGAAGTATATTACTCAAGGAGACGAATGATATTTTTTACTACTTCCAGGTGTCAGGGGAACTCATCCTTATAACCCCAATAGGTTCTTAGACAATTCAAAATAAAGTAGGAAACACCACAAATGGCGCCAATGGTCAGATTCATCACCGAGCATAAAGAAGGCGAAACTCCACTCAAAAAATAATGGAAGATGGGTGGAAGGGATGAAATATAGAGGAAGTATATTTTCATATAAGGTATGAACCTAAAGTTAGTGACACCTACAAGGAGTGGTTGAAGAAGAATCTTGTTCGGAACATTGATCCCTGGTTTGAATGTAGCCACCCGAATTGTTGATGTAGAATTAGGACATTAGATCTATCTATATAAGATTTAGGATTCCAAAGAATAAAGATCGCACACCAAAAGAGGAATATGGAGGATTACTCAACCGTACACCAGTTGAGAGAAGAGTTAAAGCAAGCCAGATAAGAGGTTGATAATGCTCGGTGGTGTTTGATCGATTTGGATGATTGCATGGTTTCTCAGATTGATAACATAGGAAATATGACCTATGAAAATAATACAATATTATGCTGGAGTCACCTAACCATAAACATATATCACATATGGTAAGAGGCGGATAAAGCTAAGAAGGCAAAGGCTAATGAAGGAGCATCTAGGATCTAGTTTTTATATTCCTTGGGTGGGACCTTGTTCTTTATTTCATGTTATTTTTCTTTTCCCTAAAGATTATATCCCTCTTATTATACTTTTGTAAGCGTTTGTGCCATTTTTATTTATATATATATATATATATATATACATATATATATATATATCTATGTAGATTTGGGGGGATAATGGATTGGTTTTAAAAGCTATATATTTCCTTCAAAATTTACTAGGCGAACCCTTGGCACAAAAGGGTTACCCCAAGTAGGATATACACTTATTACAATGTTATTGTGTGATATAACTGTCTTATGTATTTATGTGCATTTGTTTGAATCAAAGGCGAATTTATCCACGATGCTTCTGTAGACCAGTTCGCTTATATGAAAAAAACTCTATGTGGTTACTTTCTATCGAATATCTTGCATTGGCTATCAAATATGGGATCTAATATGTCTGCCTTTCTATTCTTTTACTTTGCAGATAATAAAAAACTACTCGGTGTTGAAATAAGTTAGCAGAACATCCTTAATTCACCCGGTAAAAAGTTTGTAAAATCCCATCCCCTAACCACCACTCAAATATGACTGAAACGTATTAACCATCAGGGGTAATGTAATAGAAGAACAAAACGAGATGATAATTGAACTTGTGAGGAAATTGGAAATGTTCCAGGAAGAGATGAATCATAATAGCGAGTTGGCTAATCTGTCCATCACCGTCAATGCTCTTGTTCTAAGAGGACACGACCCTCCACTAAAAATTTCTCCCCTCAGTACTCTTATTTTTGAGAATCATCCAAATAACATATCGTGTGCCTCTATTTCCTAATTGCCCACAGATTTTATAATCAATAGTCCTCTAGTTCATGTTGTCTAAAACACCAAACTCCAGTGACTAACTAGAACATGCTCCCTCTAAGAAGACTGGAGTGAAATCTGCTTTGAAACATCGAGAGAATAACCTAGATGCTTACCATCTAAAAATCCATCCCTAAACCCATAAAATCCATCCCTAACCCCATAAATCCATCTTCCACACCACAAAATCCATTTCTAAATCCATAAAATTAGCTTCCAAATCACAAAATTTATTTCCAAATCCACAAAACCCATTTTCAAACCCACAAAATCCATTTCCAAACCCGCAATATGCATATCCAAATCCACAAAATCCATTCCCAACTCTACAAAGTCCCTTTTAGATTCTACCAAACCACTCTCAAATTCTACAAAGTATCCTTAATCTCCAAAATATCCTCCCTCCCTACACCTAAGCTCCTCTCATCCTCAAAATCAAGCTACCATCCTAAATACTTCTCATGTCATTATATATTTGCCATGTACAACCCTTTTCCTAATCTCTTGGTAGATCACTATGAGGAAAAAAAATGAAGGACCAAGGATGAGAAGAAGTTGTTGGCCGTGAATAAGGGATAATAATGCTCTGAGGTACGATGATCTTTGTGTGAACCCTAGAGTAGATCTACCAGAAGGGTACAAAGTCCCTAAATCTGAAGTGTTGAAGCTTATTTAGTTGAAGCTTAAGCGGCAAAGCTTTAGATTGGTTCACATCTCAAGAACTGAAAAAATGGTTTGGCTAGAGGGCATTTAATATTGAAATAGCCCCTGACCGATACTCACTAGATTGGATTAAGTAGAAGAATGATGAGTGTTTTCAAGACTATCCCTTCTATTGGAGAAGAAAAACTGCTAAGGTACAACCTCATGTGTTTGAGAAGGAAATAGTGTCGGTGTTCTCTCATGCTCAAGAGAGAGAATTTTATACTAGGATAGTATTTTTGGTTAGCGAAACTTTTGCACATTTGGAAAAAATTGTGGAATTGCTAGAAGAAATCATTTGAATAGAAAAGATTATAAAAAACCTAACATCATTTGGCTCTTTTGTGTTCCTAAAAAAGAAAAGATAATATGAGAATGCGGTCTTTACTTATTCTGTTGCTAAATTGTAGAAGATATTCAAGCCTAGGAACGTTCTTTCTTCTTCACCATCCCAAATTTTTAGCCCGTATTACATGACCAACCCCAATACTAAGATTTATTTCCAAATATCAAATTATAATTTCAAGCTCGACTTCCAAATATCCAATCCAAATTCCAAGTTCCACAGCCAAATATCCTACCCCAATATCGTTACCCCAATATTAAGTTTCATAGCCAAATTACTAGTCTCATTCTTAATATGCCTTTCCAAATAACCAAATAAACATCCAAGTGACTCCAAATTTTCACCAAGTACCTGCTCTTTCTAACCAAAACCTTTATAACCCCCTCGTTCAAACCTCAAAAAGAAATCTTCCCAAAACTTTACGCCATTGGCTGAAAGTCTCATTCAACTCTTGGAAATATTAAAAGAAGTTGGTTATCTCCAACCTATCTAATCGAAACCTGCCAATACTAATTCTTGATTCTTTTATGCTGATCAAATCTATGCTTACCATTCAGGAGTGGTCGGGCATAATACCAAAGATTACATCAACCTTAAACATAAAATCTAAGACTTTATTTATTAGAAGGTCATCACTCTTCAAGCACCAACACCAAATGTCAACAATAATCCATTGTTTAATCATAGGGGAACCATTGTTAATATGATCGAAATAGAGGGCAAATGGGTGTCTAGCAAGACTATTACTAAAATGGATTCAAAAAATCCCAAAAGGATAGAAGGAGTGGAGAAGATACAGAGAGCTATGGCCGCCTTAAAGTGTCAATGAAATGTGCCATTTATAGAGATAACAGCCTCGACTCAGGCATATACTCCACCACCATCAAGAAAGAAATTTATTGTTGAGACTGTCACCTCTTAGGGACGACAGGTGTGGATAATTCTATATTTTTGAGGATTTTACCAATAGAAAGCATTTATCAAAAAGGTCAATCACTGAAGGGGAGGCCAGATAATTTTGGAGGCATATTCAACCAAACAAATATTTGATTGTCAAGCATTTCAAAAAGAATCTGGCCCAGATCTCTATTTGGGTATTGTTAATGAGTTTCCAATACCATCGATAAGATTTATTGAAAGTCCTAGATGAAGCATATGTTCCTGCAGGTACGAGTGTTAAAAATCTGGCTGTAATGATAGGGAATGTTGTAGAAAGTCATTGTATATTATTTGGTGAGGAAGAGTTGCCTTTTGAGGGGGTGATAAATAATAGAGCCTTACACGTTATTGTTATTTTTTGGGACTATGTGATTAATCAGGTATTGATAGATGACGGATCTAGTTTGAACATTTGTCCTCTTTCTACATTGGTTCAAATGGGCTATGACTTGGGGAAGGTTTACCAAAGCCATGTTAATGTGAGAGATTTTGATTGAGGGCATAGAGATACTATAGGAGAAGTTGACTTGAACATCCAGATGGGAGTTGTTGAATTTAAGGATAAATTTCATGTTATGTATATCCATCCTAGTTACAACCTGCTTCTGGGGAGACTGTGGATTCATGGTGCAAAGCCAATTTCATCGACCTTTCATCAATTATTAAAGTTTCTTTGGGAAGACTATGAGGCAGTAATTCAAGGAGAAGGAAGCCATTTGAGTCATCCGAACGGTTATGTTCCTGTGATTGAAGATATTCTAAGGGGTAGTAATTTTTATACGATGGGAATTGTAAATTCTATGGAGAAAAATCTGGAGCCCCAAATGCCAATGCCCTCCATCTATAAGATAATGGCGACTGTGATGTTAAGAAGTGAGTTCGAGCTTAGTTGGGGCTTGGGAAAGAATTTGGAAGGAATCATTGAGCCAATTGGAATCCCATAAAAATCATATAGATATGGGTTAGGGTACAAGACAACAAAGAAAGATGAGGATGAAGACAAGTTTCCATTCCTATACCAGTCATTTCATGTGCGTAAGGTGTCAACAGATAATGGTCTAGGGGATGGGATAGGAAATCTATTTAAAGGATGCAATGCTATACTAGAAGTTTTACCAAAGTATAGTGGGGTGAGAAAAGTTGCACTAGGAGAGACTTTGCAGAATTGGACATCCACTCCTCCACTCATGACTCGTCGCCTGTCACAGTAGATGAAAGGGCAATTACTAGTAGTTTTAAAATTGGTGATGATCCATAGGAGGACTCGTGATCAACCCTTTTATATCTCAAATTTCCTCCTTGTGTTTTACAATTTTCAAAAAGGCATAGGCCCGTATTTGTGTGGGTCATGAGCCATAGTTTGTAAATATTTCCCAAATTTTAATGAAATATCCTCCCTTTATCGAAGAAGTTATTTTGGAATGTTATTACACTTGTTTTTATCATGTTTTATTATCTTGTTATCATCTAACTTAGTTTGTTTGTTTGAAAAAGTAACAATTATTTAAAACCTTCCAATATCATGTCATGTTAAGGGCTAGATGAACAAAGCAACATGAATGATGATGAATGGAAAGAATATGATGAGGATCAGTTAGTAGAAGATATAGAAGAATTTGAAAATTCAGAAAAGCCCAACCTAGAGAAAACTGAAATAGTCAACTTGGGCAACCACAATGAAGTCAAAGAGACAAGTGTTTGAGTTCACTTAGCAGAGGAACAAAAAAGAGAACTCATCCACTTGCGATGGGAGTACATTGACATATTTTCTTTGTCCTAAGGTAATATGTCGGGGTTAAGCAACAATATCGTGTCACATAGGTTACCAATCAAATTTGAGTTTGATCTAGTTAAGTAAAAAATACAAAAATTTAAGCGGGACTTAAGTTTGAAAATCAAGGAAGAGGTGACGAAGCAAATTCTATCAAAGGTTGTGGAGGTCACAAGATATCCAACATGGCTAGGCAATATTGTTTTAGTTCCCAAAAAGGATGGCAAGATAAGAATTTGTGTTGACTATAGGGATCTGAATAGAGCCAGTCCTAAATATAATTTTCCACTACCCAACATCCACATCCTCATCGATAATTATGCGAAGCATGAAATACAATATTTTATGGATTGTTTCGCTGGGTATCATCAGCTATTAATGGTTGTGGAAGATGCAGAAAAAATGATTTTTATTATGCCCTAGGGTGTTTATCATTACAGGGTGATGCCATTTGGTCTCAAGAATAATGGTACGACATATATGAGGTCTATGATGATGATTTTTAATGATATGTTTCACAAGCAGATTGAGCTGTATATGGATGATGTAATTATCAAATCCTGTATGAGTTCAGATCATCTGACACATCTAGAAAAGTTCTTTAAATGACTAAGAAAGTACAACTTGAAATTATATCCTACTAAGTTTGCTTTCAGTGGGCCAGTTGGGAAATTACTGGGGTCCATAGTCAGCAGAAGGAACATCATGCTTGACCCACCCAAGATTAAGACAATTCAGGATTTACCGCCGCCAAGGACCAAGAAAGAGGTTATGAGTTTCTTGGGTCGTTGAATTACATTAGCAGGTTCATTGCCCAATTAACGATCATATGGAAGCCAATTCTCAAGGTGTTAAACAAAGATGAGTTGAATGAGTGGACAAAAGATGTCAGAAGGCTTTTGACAAAATCAAGGATTATCTGTCTGCTCCGCCTATTTTGGTTCACCAAGGAAAGAAAGTCCATTATTATTTTACCTGTCAGTCTTAGAAAATGCTTATAGGTGTGTCCTTAGGCAACATGATGAGATCGGAAAGAAAGAGAAAGCAATCTACTACTTGAGTAAAATGTACATGCCATATGAGTCTCACTACACTATTGTAGAAAGAACATGTTGTGCTTTGACTTAGGTTGCACAAAATTTGAGGCATTATCTATCCTCATACACAACTTATACCATTTCCAGAATGGATACATTGAAGTATATATTTTAGAAAGCCATGCCCAAGGGAAAGTTAGCCAAATGGCAAATTTTGTCGAGTGAGGTCGACATCGTGCATTTGACTCAAAAGAAAATAAAGAGGCAAGCCTTAGCGAATCATTTTGCTGAGAATCCAATTGATAATGAGTTTGAGAGACTTCAAATTTACTTCCTAGATGAGGAGATTTTATTTGTGGTAAAACACATTGCAGAAATATACCCCAGATAGAGATCGTTCTTTGATGGAGCGTTCAACTTCAAAGGCTCAGTAATTGGAGCAGTTTTGGTGTTAGAAATAGGCCAACACTATCTAGAAACCACTAAATTGTGCTTTTCATGCACCAATAACATGGCTTAATATGAGACTACCATCCTAGATCTTAAGTTAGAACTTGATATGGGTGTTTATGAATTGCTAGTCATTGGAGACTTAGATTTGCTAATTCACAAAATACGGGGAGAATGGGTAGTAAAGAACTCTAAGATTACCCCTAATCTAGAGATGGTGCAGGATTTGTGTGTAAGATTCAAGGAAATTGATTTCAGACATATCCCAAGGATACAAAATGAGTTTGCTGATGCTTTGGCTTCTATATCCTCTATGATTCAACACCCAAATTAGAGTTACATTGATCCTTTGGAAATAAGCTTGATGGAACAACCCGCGCATTATGCACATGTTGAAGAAGAACCCAATGGAAAGCCATGGTACTTTGATATCTAAAGGTACTTAAAATCTGAAACATATAGTGAAGAGGCTAGCAACAATCAGAAAAATACAATTTGGTGTTTGACAAAGAATTATTTTCCAACTATGCAGATTCTTTTTAGGAGAACGCCATACTTAGGATTTGTAACATGTGTTGATTCCATAGAAGCCCCAAAACTAATAAACGAAGTACACGAAGGATTTTGTGAACCCCAAATAAATTTATTTTCCCCTGCTAGAAAGATTCTGGGAACTGGTTACTTCTGGATGACTATGGAGAATGATTATATTAAGTATGTGCATAAGTGTTAGAAATGTTAGATACACGGAGATTTGATTCGAATGCCTCCACATGATCTCTATGCGATGAGTCCACCTTGGCCTTTCATAGCTTGGGGTATGGATGTTATCGGACCAATAAAGCCACCGATGTTAAATGGACATATTTTTATTTTGGTTGCTATTAATTATTTCACAAAGTGGGTGAAAGCTTCCTCTTATAGAGCCGTGCCATAGAAGGTGGTCGCATATTTTGTTAAGAACAACTTGATTTGCCGATTTAGAGTGTCAAAATCAATCATTACTGATAATGGGGCTAACTTGAATAGTCACTTGATGAGTGAGATTTGTGATCAGTTTAAGATTGTTCATTGCAACTCAACCACATATGGTACACAGATGAATGGAGCTATAGAATCCACCAATAAAAATATCAAGAAGATCTTGAGGAAAATGGTTGAAAATGATAAATCATGGCATGAGATATTTCTTACACTCTACTAGGATATCGTACAACAGTTTAAACCTCAACAAGGCAACTCTTTATTTACTTGTTTATAGGAATGATATTGTGATACCTGCCGAGGTTGAAATACCTTCCTTAAGGATTATTCAAGAAGCTGGATTAAGCAACGAATAATGGGTTTGAGCTCACTATACACAACTCATGCTAATTAACAAAAAGAGAATGGTTGCCGTATATCATGGCCAGTTGTACCAGCATAGAATGATCCGTACCTTCAATAAGAAATTAATTGTTTGAACATTTGAAGTTGGGTAATTAGTTCTCAAATTCATATTCCCTCACCAAGGAGATTACAGAGTCAAGTTTGCTCCAAATTGGCTAGGGCCATATATAGTTCACAAAGTAGTATCCGGAGCAGTTCTAATTCTATCTAAGATGGATGGTCAAGAGTGTACCAAACCAATCAATTCTGATATGGTAAAGAGATACCTTGTTTGAAAGATGTTTTAGTTTTTGTTTCATTGATTTATTTGTATTCTCTTTTATGATAGTATTTGTTTTATGATGTACAATTGCTTAGAACCCATTTCCTTTTATGTACAAACTACGTTTGACCTGAATTCCTAAGAAAAGGATATGTAGGCGGCCTATGTCAGCTTTTATCAACCCCTTAGGAGAATTTATCCTTTCCTTTTATGTATGAACTAAGTGATAACCTGAATTACCAATAAAGAGATACGTAGGTGGCCTATATCGGCTTCGCTCAACTCATTAGTTTTTTCTACATATCCCTAGCATAGTCTTGAACTACGTTTGAATTGATTTCTTCTTCAACGGAATATGTAGGCGCCCTAACGGCTTGGTCATACCACCTCAGAAAATGGAAATTGGGGCAGAATTTTCGAGAATGAATCTTGAAAATTCAAAAGAAGAAGATCGTCATTCAAAGATAATAAAGATCGACAAATACTTTGGATCCTCTGAAGTTGAAATCGTCTCAAACAACATTAAACTAGGGAAAAGTGTTGAGTAGGTCCTCAAAATTTCCACTAAGATACTGGAATATATTTCAAATTCCCCAACTCCATAGTTCAAAGTCAAGTTTTAGAAAACACTAGCTGCGACAAAGGCTTGGTAGACTAAAGCTTGTACTATGACAAAACTTCTGGTAGAAAACCTCAGCGACGATGATGAATCCCTGGAAATCCTCTATCAAATATTAGTTATAGTCAGAACCAAGAGGAAGAGGTTCATTGAGCTAGTACATGACAGAACTGGCAGAGATTTTCTAAAAGCTTTTACAAAAGTTTTTGAAACTAGTTTTTAAAATTAAGCCTATTTTCAAAAGTTTATACAAATCTTTTTACTTAGTGATTGCCTAGGAATCTATAGGAATAAGGAGTCAGGGTGGAAGTCCTAATATGAAGGAGCACCCGAAAGATGGCAAGGAGCAAACCAAGGATTGAAGGAGGTCTACACGGAGTATTTTCACTCAAAACTAACCATTTTCTGTAGATACAGGGATCAATACACAAAAATGGGAATCTTCTTCAAAAATCCTAAGCAAATTGGGAACCACACCAAGCATATGTTTCTTATGAATAGTATTTTTGTGTGGCCCCAAAGACAGGTTCAACACCCATCCGTCAAGGACCTTTTAAGTTGTCTATCTCATTTCAAAAAATCATGCATGACAAACAAATGCTCTTTATCCTCCTTATGAATATTTTATTTAGAATTTTTCTTAGAAAATAGTCACTAAAAAAAGCGACTTTGTGTCTACTAAATACTTACTTTGAGAGAAGGAGTATTCAAAGAAGTCGGCACAGTAAATACAACAATCAAAAGGATCACTCAATAGGAGGAAGAGAAGAAATTCATCCTCAAAATTTTCCTTAAAGCAAACCAAACAGTATTTGAGTAATCCTTGTAAAAGGATTTTACTCAATTTACTTGCATCCGGTGGATCTGCTATTCAATTATTCTTCAAAAGAGAAGATTAATAGAGGACAAAGTCCTTCAGAATATGTTGCTGAGTATTTGTCACTTAAACTTGCATAAAATTTGACTGTGGTCGCTAGTAAGAGAAATATTGTGTCTACTAACTATCTACCTTGAGCACAAGTACATGTAGAAATAAAAAATGCAGACAAACAAACTTAGGTGAAACCATTTTTGAATTGCTGAAATAGTTATTTCATATTATTTCATCCAAGAGGCCCATTTTATTCCACTGCCAAGATATCCATTTCATGTAATTTTTGCAAGGGTAATTTCATTCCATTGGCAAGAGGATCATGCCGAGAGGGTCATTTCATGCCATGACGAGAGGGCCATTGCGTGCCATTGCCGAGAGGGCCAATTCATTTCATCACTAAGAGGTTCATCATGTCATTCAACTAAGTCTCCAAAATTTCTCGCCATGCTAGATGATATGGTCTAACCTCGAAAGATTCTTTAGAGCACTAATATCTATTGACTATGCGAAGATAACATGATCTAGCATCGAGGATATCTTAGTATTTTATATTTGTTGACCAAGAAAAAGACGGTGCACCCTGTGTCAAGGATATTTCAATATTTTATGAATAAGCATGTATCAACATATCAAGTTGAAAAGCATTATTTGAGGGGACGTCCTTAAGTCGCTATCTAAAAGCAGACGACATATAAGATTTCCTAAAAATTGACAAACGGAGGGTCAACTATATGTCGCATTATTTGAAATAAGATAGTGTGTGAGATTACTTATGAGTTGATAGTATATAGGTCATCCATAAGAAAAAATATCATCCTAACCTGATAGTGTGCAAGGTTACCCAAAAATTGATAGTCCAAAGGTTATCCATAAGTCACAACTAAATCCTTACCGGAGAATATGTGAGATTATCAAATTGATAGGTACTAGAGTTATCTATAAATTGCATTATATCTAAGATCAATTATGTCTAGGTTTACCCCAAAGACTACCAATTTGAGATATATCTATAAAATACCTGAGAGCTTGCGATTGGGGGATATCTGTAAGACATCTCTTATCCAAGGATGTATAATATGCAGGATTACCTTAAAATCTAGAAACTCAAAGGTTATCTATAAGTTGCCTCATATCCAACATCAAATGATGCTCAAGATTACCCATAGATTAATAATTCAAGGGAAATTTATAAGTCATATTGATACGAAAAATGTGTAAGACTTATCCATGGTCACATTCAAAGGATCATTGTCAATAGTCGAATAGGTTATCATGACACATACAAGAATTATTATATGTTACCAAAAGGGTTGCCACATCAGCTTACACGGTTGTAGAGATAATTCTACATAAAGTGTCGTTAGGGTCCAAGAGGGCCACCCTACTTTGAAGACATATTCAATCAACAAAAGAGATATTTCGCTCAACAACCAAGATAGTTGTTGTGTTTGTTATTGCGAATTATCAACCTCCAAATTAATTCATAGAGGGATGGCTTTACATATTGAATAACAACTCTCGTAAAGATATGGTAAAAAATTATATACCCTTTTCGTGAATTATGTTTATTACTAATAATTTTTGTTTGAGATATTATGGAGAGAATCTGAGATTATAAAAATCTCAAATCACAACCACAATTATGGATGACTCCAAAAAGGACGTAACACAACATGAAACTTTTTCTTAGCAGCAAATCAGGACATAGTCTGAAGAGGGACATCAAGCTCTTTGGGCGCGCGCTAAAGAATGATCACCACCATCACCATCAATCCACACCCCTGTTATAAGGAATGTGTGTACTTTAGGATATTTTGGTTTCAGCTTCACCTTCCAGATATATCTAAACTTATAGCGAGGGTAACCTTCTCTTTTCTTTAAATCTGGGTGACAACATACTTAGAGTTTTGGAAATTATCTCCATTTAAGTTCTTTCTTATGGATGTGAAGGATCCCATATTCATGATTAAGAGGTTGCAAGCCTCTTTGTTGCAACTCAATCAATCTATCACTTCTCCCGAGCCAAAGATTGTCTGAAATAAAACACTATCATTTCTATCGATTGAGTCAAACTACAAGTAGTATAATTCCCTGAGTCTTGGGGATATGTAGGCTGGTCTCTATATTGAAAACTTTTATGTATTCTAATCTCCCCAAATTCGCTTATTCCTCAGCTTTTTGATTTCACTAAAATTTAAAAATCAAAATAGCTTGTGAATTCTTTAAAAATTATGCTTAAAATCAAGCGTTATGAACTACAAGTGGCCTGAGTTCTCATGTAACCCGAGATATGTAGTAAACCTAATACCAGGATCCGGCCATAACTCCAAGAAACTCATGAGAAAACCAGCCTTTTTAAGAAACAAATTTATGATTGGACAAAAATTAAGAATGTCAAAGTCCCTTTGCCCAGTCCAAAGGAAGGGGGCAGTTGTTGACACCTAATTTTTGCCCTCCTCGACTAGATTTATTCTTGAGTTTCTTTAATTCTAAATTAAATTACAATATTTATTTTATCTGGATAAAAACTTTTCAAAGTATTTATCTGGGTAATTTTTCATTTTAAGTAGCGATTGTATATTCTCGTATTCAATTATGCAAAATCATATGATTTTTTACTTAAATATTTATTTTATGAAGTATCAGATTTTAATCAAGGCTTATCTTGAAAATTAATCCAAACGGTTAAAATTTTGATCCAAGTATAATTTATTCTAAAAAATGATTTAGTTTAAAAACATGTGTTTGATTTTATGATGTCAAGAAACTCAGGATTAAATCAACTGTTAATTTGTTTCAAACATTATTTCAATTTAGCCAAATTATTAAATTGGATATTAGTTGAAAATGATTTGGCCACGATTATTATGTAATTGGTTAATTGATTTTTTATCAAGCTAAAATTTAAATTCAATTGGCTAAATTCTAACAATTAGGTAAATTTAACAAATACCCTAAATTCCTAATTCAGCCCTAATTTTTCCAATTACCCAAAACCCTTTTAAAACCAGCCCAACACATTAACAACCCAACAATAGGTTCAGTTAACATAACAACACCAACAAGCCAAAAAATCCCCTGACCTGACCCAAATCATTTCCCCCCTTTACCTGAGCTAATATCAACAACTGCTTTCAATAATGTTCAATAGTAATATTATAAATAACAACAACAACAATGCAACAACTTCATCAACGTTCAGCAAACCCGATAGTCCCAAATCAAAATTGACTCATCCTCAGAACTGAACCAGCTACATCAACAAAAACAACAGAAAAGACCCGACCAAAGTCGCAAGAAGCTACGTCTAGCTCACCTGTGAATCAAACAACCCATTCCAAATTTGTACTAAATTAGTACCATACATGGCTTAAATGGCCTTAATCCCCAAAAATTTTATTTGAAATTCAAAAATCAAAGATCAATTCCCTTCAAAACCCATCGAATCTATGGAATATTCTAAGAATTTCCACTTTTTTCTTATCATTCGTTGATGGTACGAGAAAGGACGATAACTCTCTCATCATCGTCCATTTTCTAAGATTGATTCATTCATGTGGGATTTGGGTTTTTACCTAAAATCCTACATTGGTGAAAGTATCAATTTACTCCCAATTTTGTCCTCTATATAATCCCATGCTTGAGCTGAGAAATGGAAAGTCTCAAGAGAGGAAAAAGCTTTTGAGAAAATGAGTGAAATATTTTTTTTTGGTAAATTTTTTTTAGTGAAAGTCATCGGCTAATCAAAATTCTTGAATTGACGGCTACAATTTTTGATATCGGTCGCGATTCTGATAGGATCCTAAAGTTCTATTTTGCTGCTCCAAAATATGTAATGCTTCATCCCTTTTAGTTTTGGTGTTTTTATTTTTTTCTTCTTTTTAATTATTCTATAGTAATATTTACTGTTCTAGTATGCTATACGCTGGTAGTATCAGTGTTATATGTTAGGTTTTTGTGTTGTAGAGGCTATGAAGGCCATAGGTTTTACAGGATGAAAATTGTGAGATTTTCTCTTTTATCCTAAAATAATTGAATCGATTCATAATTTTTATCGTTGTAGCTGTATTTAGGTCACATTGTTTTTACAGTTTTTGTTTTTTTTCATAATTGGCATGAGCATGAACTTGGTTTTAGTTTATTTAATGTTGATGAATCAACATAGCTTTTAAATTTTCCCTTGAATTTGGTTTGTGTGTGCTATTTTGCTTGTATGGTGAACTTTAAGCCTAAATGTTTTGCTAAGACCATGCTCTAGAAAAGGGCTACTGAATCTTTTTGTTCTTGTAAATGATTAAATAAATAAATACTTGATTTTATATATCATAATTCTTACGCTGGTCCTAAGCTTGGTTGTTTATATTACAGCGAATTATAGTAGATTTTTTTGTTATCCTACGATTGTCACTTCAATAAGTTTTGCTTGTTAGTTTATCAGATTTTTAAGTCCTATGAGCCTTCCATGACTTCCTTGATTATGAATCCTCATGGTTTGTAAAAGAGAAGGTGAAGTGGAACAGGATTGGTATATTTAGTCTTAAAAAATATTTATCTTGAATTTTTCATTCTTCTGATTCTATCTGTTGATCATATTTTCTCAAAATGGAATATAGAGTAGGGAGAAGTTCTATGCTATTTTACTCACTTAAAATCAGTCACATTTAAGTCTCTATATCTATAATGATTTCTTAGGTGTAACACATCTTTTGTCTCGATGAAAATGATAGGCTAATGTCATGTTAGAAATTCTGACTCATGTTTATTTAGTCCTTGTCCATGGTACTTATGTGGTGTGAATTTAAATCATAAGGTCTTTTTGATCTATAAATATCAATGAGACCGATGATTTTGTCATTAATCCAAAAGCACCGATTTCATAAAATTTGTCAAAGTTTCTGATTTTATTATTCTTTATAACTTAATCAAGAGAAGGGATGATTTGACTTTAAGATTTTAGTTAAAATTAAGTATCATTGTCTCCATGATTGAAATTAGTAGAAAAATTATTTTCTTGTTCACTTTGACACTTTAAAAAAATATTTTGTTCAAATTATTGTTTGTGTCCACATTGTTTTCCCTTCTTTCTTTACTTCATTTGTTCCCAGTTTATCCATTTCCCTACCTCCATCCATGTTTTTACTCCATAAAATGGTTAAGTTGGGAGCCATGTCAGTGTACGGATAATGAGACTTTATGACATGTCACGGATCCTTGTAATTTTCTTATTGGTTAAATCATGACTGCATTTCGCAATTATTTTCCTTGGTTGTTTTGTTCGTTTTGTTTTTGTATTTTAATTGAGTTCTTTATAAACATGCATACACTCCTAAATTAAGCAATGGGTCTTGATAAACTACTTTAGTCTTCCTATTGTTTGAATGAAATAGGTATTTTGCAAGTTTTTCTAAAGGGCGGACATGTTCAAACAATTATAACGCTTCGAACAATATTGTTCAAACACTGACTTTTGATTTTCTTATTTTGAAAGAATGAGTTAAATATGAGCAAATTTTGGGTCATGCATGTTTTTTTCGTTATCTGTTTAAGTATTTAACAGTTAATTTGTATTGCCAGTTTTGGATTGATATTAATTCATCTCTTGTTAATTTAAAATTCTTTGGTTGTTATATGCTTCTCTTTAAATTTGTGAATCATTTTACATCTGTGTGTTATCTGAAAATTTAGAATATATATTAATGTGTTTTCATCCTTTTATTTGCATGATATAGCCTTGGTGTCCAAATGTACTCCCCCTCCTTCGCATTTTTAATGAGCCAATAAGATTCATCTTTTCGAGTTAACCCCAAAAAAGAGTCCAAAAGTCAGTTACGTGGCGTACAAATATGAGCAGTTGGAAGAAGTAAAAATGGGTCAAAACCCCATTATTGAAGTCGCCAATAGACTTTAAAAGTCTCATTTTTATTACTCTACTTAGTTATTTCTTTCTTTCTCTATTCATTTATTTGGGCCTCAAAGCCAAAGTTGTAAATTAATATAGGTGAAGCATATTTTGGGTCGCAAAGGTCCAAAAAGATAGTTTAGGTTAGGTTGTAGGCCAAAATCCCAAGTATTTAGATTAGGACAAGTGAAGATGGACCAAAATTTCAAATTAGCTTAGGACAGGGTTTGTGGATTTGGGCCTAATGGCCTAAGTCTTTTAGTCTCCCTCTTTCCTCTTTATATTCTTATTGTTTTTAGTTTACTTAGACTTAGTTAAAATATCCCCTAAGTCATCAAAATTTGTTTTGCACAAATCTTGATGGCAATTTTTTCCTGAATCATTTTTCTTTTCAAAAACAAATTTTTTTCTCCAAGTTAGTCAAAGAATTATTTTCAAGTTGTTGATAACCACAAGTTAGCGGATACTCTTAGTTCCTTAACAACCTTCTAACAATTTTAATAGGAATCACTTATTCAGAATTTTCAAACTTAAATAATTTTTATGTTTTAGATCGTTTAAGTAATTCGTTAAGGTTTTCTTGTTTTTTTTTCTAAATAAATTATGTGGTGACTCTATTCTGGAGTTTGAAAACTTTTTCAAAAAGTATTTGTTACAAAAGTCATTTCTCCACAAATACTTGGTTATTGATATGATTGTTTATGGTGGATCAAGTACCATGAGTTAGTATGGTACATGGACTCAGGGTGTCCCCTGTATGTCACAACCTAATTTCTCACGTCATGGTTACACCTACTATAAAACAATATTAGATAAGCCAACCCATAATCTAGAACAACTAGTAGCAGACTATTAAGAGAATGAAAGGAAGTAGTGGAATGAATATGATAAAGAGACTAATAATATAAAGCAACCCTAAGAACTATTGAAGTTTATAGAAAAGGTTCTAGCACAATTGAAGTACATTGAAAATACAGAATAAATTACATGTACAAACCATTTCCAAAATATGGGATAGTGATAAGTCTAATCAATACAAGAGAGAGAAGAAATAGTCCAAATGTCAAGAGCTCACCCTAAATCTTGAATCCATAGCTTCTCCGCATGATGCACACATCAACGGTGAGAACTCGTACTATAATGTGAAAATTTCAAAAGTATAGTAAGATTACCAAACACCTGGTACTCCGTAGGCATCAGTGATGGAGTTCCAAAGACAATGAAAGCATAAATAACTTGTAAAATAGGAATATAAACTACAGACAACTATCCAAGAAACTCTATATTATCATGCTAATGGAGCAATAAGGGTAAACTTTCCTATTCTAGCAGTGTCTGGGAACTAAAGTACCATATTGTATATCACAAGCCAGTGTACAAATGAAGAGCAAATAAAGGATATATAGTAATACAAGGCCAAATAATTCGTATACACTATGAATAAATAAAGAAAGAAAGGGATATGGTAGTATCATATATATCCATATATATATATATATATATATATATATATACAGATACACAATTATATAGGACTAAACTCAGAGATAATAACATGAAGGAATGAATCTAACCTCTCAAAGATCATATCCACAAAAGGAAAGCTAATATCAACATAATCAGGGTCTTTAACTAAAGGATGACTACACATAAGATAACCTATCAATATTGTAACTTACCAATAATGGTGAAAGATAAGGAGTCAGAATTGTACTGTTAACCCTGGGTACTAGTCTATAGCCATCCTACCATAGACTAACCATAAACCAATGATAAAGAAATCGGCTAGTCTGAACAAACATTACGTAATCGGGAACCCATAAGCTCTGAAGGTTCAAGCAAGCACAGTAAAAGTAGAGCTTATACCTATACAACCTCCCATAAGGTCGATTGATGTAAGCATCGAATAATCATACTAGTAATAGGCAATGTATATGAATGAATAAATGCAACATAACCATAGATATCATATTCAACCAAGAGACATAACATACCAAGTGTATACATCTCCTTTAGATCGGTAGCTTGCAAATACAGGACCCATAGCGACCATCCTTCTTTAGCACTGTGGGTCACAAACAAATAAGCCCATAAGGGACTTAGAATATTTGTATAAACTACAAAACCAAGGCTTCCAATAACTATTATAATCGATCTACTCCATCTAGTACCATATATATATATATATTTAGTAAGTGTATGGACTCTAATCATGACTAATAGGTGTGAATATGCAAAATCCATTGCCTGAGATCGGCGTTGGGACTAAATCTACATAATATCATAGAGAGGGTTTTAATATCTCTCAATTGAAGTAAATAGTAGTGGTAAAAGAGTAGTTTATTAATAGACCAAAATCCACCTCATCCTAATTTCCAAAATAGCTCATGTAGTTTCAAAAACACGTAAGTCATTAATAAGGTGGCATGATTCCTGTTGTAAAAGAATCCATTTAAAAGTGAGTGGAAATAAATCTCTTTTTAGAAAATAATAGTAAAATCGATATTTTTGTTGGAATCGTATCACTAAGTGAGAATGAATGTGCCTAAAGTACGCATGCCATCACTAGTATTGAAACAACAAAACCATAGGCTTCTATGCATCCATAACTATATTCATGTCCTTTCTAAGTATCAATCACTAACCTAGTGTCCAACAGTAATCATAACCATGACCTTGGGACTAACAATACATAATCAATATTATAGAGCCTCATAACTCGAGAAACAATGACACTCGAGGGCATAAAATCACTAAAAGATCTAATTTCGGAAATACCACCCAATTCACTAAATCAAATTGTAAGTATTGTACTAAATGATCATTAATAACAATCTATTATTACTCAGGTCTATAATCAAAGGTGATAGGATCCTATGGACATAACAAGTATTGTAGGGTTCGGATCACATTTCTACCTCAAATTCCCTAAATAAGTTAAGTCAGGAGATACTAGTTATAATCTCATCCTTTAATCCTTGTCTAGCATGAAATCTATATACTACATAATCTTGTAGAGAAAAGTAGGCGGAAGACTACCTCCATGTCGAACCTTATTCTTGAACCATACACAAATCGCCTGCCTTTGCTCAGCAATCCTAAAATTAATGTAGCATTATCAAAATAATCATTTATGCATTAATAGGAGTAAAATGATACCCATATCTCTATATAAAATTCCAGGCCAAAAATTGGGTCAATAATGGTCTCGTAGAGACCGCTAATGGAATCCCATCATTTAATCCATCAAGAGGTCCCTAGAAGGACAAGGAATGTATGCTCAAAATTTGAGCACAAATAGAGTCTCAATTGGGGCTTTAATCAGCCCCAAAGGTTAAGAAAAATAAAAGATAAAATCTAGAATTTACGGTTAATTTAGGGTAGAAACTTACAAAGAAATTAGTGGGGAATGATCACTTCTACGTCCTCTCCTCACCCTCAACTCCAATTTATAATTTTCCAAGAATTCTTGAGCTCTTGAGATCATTAATGACGAACAAAGCCCTACAAATAGGTGTTCGATTGAGCAAGATATAAATATAAAGGGTTACCAGGGGTCATTTGCAAATGCGGGAAACCCACCATGAATGCGGAGCCAGAATAGATAGACATTTTATGAATATGATTGATCAAAAGTAAATATGAAGAGTAAAGCTGAGTCGACCAAGCTAGCTTACCCTTTGCAAACACAACGATTGGCTCACTAGAATGGAGGCTAAGATCCTTGACCTTCTCAAACATGACCATAGACTCATGATAATCAAGTCAAAATCTCGACTGCACCAGATGTTGTATATCAACAATTTCACCAAGTCATCATGAACTTTGACTAGGGGTTTGAGATATATTCAAAATCTTGTATGCACAAGCAAACTGTTATACCATAATTTTTTTGACATTTTGGACTAAATAGAACCATCAAAATTTCTATTCAAGGTTACTTCTATGAAATATGGGTCTCACATCTATAGTTCTACTTTTAATTAAATCCACCCAATATCCCAAAATGAGTTTAAAAGCCTTGGGACCTGAAGCAAGGGTCCCCCAGCCTAAAATCAATGATCTGGAGCTGATGACACTATCATAATTTTCATTTGAGGACATTTACTAGGATTTTTCATTGAAGACCAATTATAATGCCATAAGTTTTTGGCCCTTGAATATTTCTAAAATTTAATCCTCACTATCCTGACTATGACTCACCCTATGAGTCGTAGGGTATCATGACCGGTCCTATGACCCTATTCATAAGGTATCTAATAAATGATGCTGGAGTTCCTTTCCTGAGTATGCCTTAGGGACATGAGCCATAAAGACCCATGACGAGTCATTAGAATTAAATCGTAACCTAAATAGTGTGTGTGTATGGATAATTTCTGCTCTGAGTACTAGTGGCTCATTATGAGTCACAAGAACTTGTTATAATAAATTTGGTACAAATTATAGGGTAACCAGTGTAAGTCCCAAATGGATCGATCTTGGATACGACTTGGACCATATGAGTCATATAGTTGCGATACGAGTCATATAGTGTAAGTTTTGGGTCAACAGTATGGGTGCCCCCTGCTACTGTCTTGGTTATGACTTATGGTGACAAGTTTTTAGGTGTTGTTATTAGTCGACTTGTGCATCTTAGTCACTGGAAACACTTTTTCCAGCTTTTAAGTTGAGGGCACTTTTGTCATTTCCCACTTTTACCACTTAGACCCCACGTCCATAAAAACCTTGGAGGCATTCTTTACACACTTAAATTCATCAAAAAATCTCTCTATTCTCTCTAAATCACCTCAACCAAAATACTTAGGGTTTCTAAGAAATAGGTCATCCAAGTGCTCAAGGGTTGAATTCTTTTCGTGAATTTTGTTATTTCAAGCATGTTGCTTTTCCCTAATTGCTAATTTTTTAAAATAATAAGTTTTAATGTGTTTTTCATATGATATTAATATTGCTTTTGAAACATGGTTAAGGTCTTTGAATAACTGTTGTCTATATAATGTATTATATTTGTCCCTGCATGAGTTTTATTTAAATATGGTTATAAAATAAATTTGATGCGTGGGTATGGTGAATAAACTAGGGGATTTTGATTTCCCCCAACTTGTGACTTTTGAAGTGGTTATGACCTCAACCCCATATTTTAAAATTGGTTTTGAGTATGAAAAATATGCATATTGAACTACTCTTGAATTATTGTATGATGTGAAATGTTATTGAACTATAATGATTTCGAATTGAACCTTATGGGTTGTGTAATTCCATAAGCTAATATATAGTTGAACCAAGGGGACATGAATTTTCCCAAATAATAAAATTATTTTGGTATGTTGATGTTACTTTGCAAGTGTAGTTGGTAAGACGACACCAACAATGTATGCCTAAATATGTATCATGGTTTAATGAATGGGAATATGTGATAATTATTTTAATTAGGCTTTAATGAGGTTTGTGTAGCTAAGTTGTGAAAGTGGTGGTCTTAAGGGACTAACACTGGAAACTACAATTGTCGATTGGGGGGTCTATATGGCCAGGTGGTTTGAGTCCTCTTTATTATTATCATTTGATTAGAAGGTTTGAGTCCCCCATGTTATATTACCTGATTGGATGCTCGTTTTACCTTGATATGCTGTGAGGTTCGAGTCCTCTACAGTACATATGTAGTCTCTCTGGTTCATGTAGGCATAAGCAATGGCACCCTTCCAGCTAGGGGATAGCTAGGCCCATATAGCCTATGGGTTCCTTCTTATGTTATGACGGTTGAGCTACATAATCCAGACAAAAGGCTTAAATTGCATTTTAAGCGTTGTCCTCTATGACGACATATGATCTATATGTATATGCATTTGATTATGTGCATTGACTTTGAAAGATTTTGAACTATTGATCACAATATTATTTTATCCTTATCACTTATTTACATGGTAGTTTTCAACCCACTAACCATTTTTGGATGCTGTGTCCCCACATGATGTAGGCTCCAGAGGTACTTTTACTTTTCTTGCATAGAGTTAGGTGGATCGACTTGGTTCATCAGTTCATTATAGTGAAGTGGTGAGCCTCTATTCTCTAGAAAGCTTAGATATTTTATTAGTTCTTATCATAGATTAGAATTGATAGTTCTTATATCATTAATATTATCATTGTCATTGTCAGAGTTGGGGACATGTCCAGACCAAGGCTAATTTTTTTATTCTTTTATTAGAAGTCTTTATTGGATTACTATTAACTTAGGTGATATTGGTAAGTTGTTCGACCGACTATCCATTTTTGGTTATATACATGATTTAAATATCACTAAGCTTATTCTTATGCCATCATATTATATGTTTGGAATTCATCCAACATTGGGGATGTTGTTTTTACTTAGTTAGGTATACGGGGTGGTCTTCAGTCCATATGGTACTTAAGATGCCCATCACGGCTAGGCCCTTGTTCGGGTCATGACAAAGATGGTATCAAAGCCTAGGTTTGTTGTCATTGGGTGTCCATAAGTCCATGTCAAGTAGAATCTCATTTATGAGTTTGTTGCACGCCACACCTGGAAGGGAGAGGCTATGAGGCATTTAGGAATGTTCCCCTTTCTTGCTGTTCTATTTAGATATATAGAGTCTAAGCTCCTAAATCTTCTCTAATACCCGTTTGTTCTCTTTTCAAATCATGTCTCCTAGAAGATCTGATGCTTATGGAAACTCTTTTATTGTCACTACTTCTGATTGCCCAAGTAGAGTTCTACTGGTCCCCCTATCCCTACTAGGACACCTCAAGATGATTTGTCTAATGCTCAGTTTTTCCAATCAATTCATTTTCTCACCTAGTTAGTGAACTCCCAGACTGAGCATGTTGCTTCTGTTGCTCCATTCTCTTAGGTCACTAGAGTTGCCTAATTTATAAGGTTGAGTCCTCCGAGTTTCACTGGTTCTGAAGTGGAGAAATATCCTTGAAATTTCATTGATGAGATAGAAAAAATCTTTCGATGTGGAGGGTGTAGATTTTGCAGCTTATCAGTTTAAGGCTGTATCATACCAATGGTATGAAGAGTGGGAGTAGCTTAAGGAAAATGATGCTGAGTCCGCTTTCCGGGATGACTTCTCTCGTACTTTTATTGATTGCTTCTTTCCTTTGTGATGGAGGCGAAGGATGAGGAATTCATGAATTTAAAGTAAGGCAAGATGACGATAAAGGAGTATGCCTTGAAATTTCATTAGCTATTGTGTTATGCTCTAGAATTGGTGTCCAATATGAGGGATAAAATAATGAATTTTCCCTTTAAGTTGTTTCATAAGCTGATCTTGGAGATCAAGGTTGCCTTACTAAATAAGGATATATATATATATATATATATATATATACCTGTGGTGTATATGCAACAAGTGGTAGAGGAGAAAAAGATGCAAGAAAAGATGAGTGGAAGGCAGAGTTAGAAGTTTCTCTACTCGAATCAGGAGGGAGGTCAGTAGTAGAGTGGTAGAGATAGAAAGTGGTTTAATAAAAAGTGGGGAAATTCTGGTTCCTACTTTATAGCCAGTGCTCCTTATCCAAAGCGATTGAGTGATCATCGTTCTTACTATAATAGTGAGTTTAGAGAACCAAGAGCCCAGCCTTAGGCTAGTAGGGATCAGTCATCTCCATCACATCCTCCTTGTAGATTTTGTGGCCAGGTGCATTATGGTGTTTGTGAAGAGGGGAGGAACTAGTGCCTTAAATGTGGTCAGATTAGTTATATCCAAAGGGATTTTACTTCTAGGGTTGCTTCTGTGGATAATAAGATTTATGTTGCTACTTTATCAGCTTCTGCACCAAAGGGTGCTACTTCTGCTTCTGGAACCAACACTCAATAAAATTATTTATATGCTCTTGCCACCCACCTGGATTCTGAGGCACCCTCAATATTGTCACTGGTAAACTTAAAATTTTCTCACGTGATGTTTATTTTCAACTTGGTCCCAGCTATACCCTCATTTATGTGACCCCTTACATGGCTATTTATTTTGGTTTTTATCCTGAGTGTATCTTGGATCCCTTCTCTATGTCCACTACAGTGGGTGACTCTATTATGGTTAGAAGGGTCTATAGGGGTTGTATGATGATGGTCTATGGTAGGGAGATCCTCTTGGATCTGATAGAGTTGGACATGCTAGACTTTGATATAATTTTCAGGATGGATTGGTCGTACTCGTTCTTTAGTTCCCTTGATTATCAAACCCAAAGGGTCTATTTCCACTTTTCTAATGAGTCGGTGATTGAGTGGGAAGGTAGTTCCCTAGTACATAAGGGAAGGCTCATTTCATATCTTAGATCTGAAAAATTAGTTTCTAAAGGGTGCCTCTATCACTAAGTTCATATTAAGGATTCTAGATCTGAAGGTCTTTTGTAGACTCACTATGTGGCTGTGAATTTTTCAAGGTGTTTTCTGATGATCTTTTTGGTATTTCTCTTGATAGGGAAATTGATTTTGGGATTGGTCTTATTTCAAACACTTGTACCATTTTTATCTCTCCATATAAAACGGCTCTGACTGAGTTGAAAAAACTCAAAGAGCAGTTAAAAAATCATCTGGATAAGGGTTTTATCTACCCTAGTGTGTCTTCGTGAGGTGCTTCAGTTCTTTTCGTTCATAATAAGGATTGTTCCTTTCGGATGTGTATAGATTACTGGCAATTAAATAAGGTAATTATGAGGAATAAGTATCCCCTTCTAACGATTGATGATCTCTTTGATTAGCTTTAGGGCACTAAGTACTTTCTTAGGATTGATCTTCGGTATGGGTACCATTAGTTGAAGTTTAAGGAGGCAGATGTCCCAAGATTGCTTTCTGAATGCAATATGGTTATTTTGAGTTTTTGGTGATGTCCTTTGATTGAAAAATGCCCCAACGACATTTATGGATCTTATGAATTAAATTTTCTATCAGTTTCTTGACTTGTTTTTCATTTTCTTTATTGATGATATTTTTGTGTATTTGAAGAGTTAGGTAGATCATTCCTATCACCTCTGCCTTATGTTACATACCTTGAAAGATCAATGGTTATATGCGAAGTTCTCAAAGTGTGACTTTTGGTTAAATTCTTTGACTTACCTATGTCATGTTTTTATTGCTAAGGTATCATGGTGGATTTATAAAAAATTGCGGTTGTTAAGAAGTGGCCTAGATCCATGAATCCAACCGACATTTAGAGTTTCTTGGGTTTAGATGGTTATTATAGAAGGTTTATGGAAAGTTTCTCTTATATTGCTTCCCCACTGACTAAGTTGACTCAGTAAAAGGTGAAGTTATTATGCTTTGATGCTTGTGAGCCTAGTTTTGAGAAGGTGAAGGATAAGTTAACTTTTGCTCCGATTTTGAAACTACCAGAGGCTACTGATTATTTTATTTTCTATTGTGATGCATCCCAGGTTAGACTGGGTTATGTATTAATGCAACATCGTAAGGTGGTTGGTATGCCTCTAAGCAGCTGGAGGTTTATGAGAAAAATCATCCAACTCATGATTTGGAATTGCTAGTTATGGTGTTTGCATTATTGATCTGGCGGCATTATTTGTATGGCATCTATGTAGACATTTATTCTCATCATAAGAGCCTGCAATACATATTCACTTAGAAAGAGCTAAATCTCAGGAAGAGAAGGTGTCTTGAGTTGCTAAAGGACTATGACATGAGTATCTACTACCACCTAAGTAAAGCTAACGTGGTTGCTGATGCTCTTAGCAGGTTGTCATGGGAAGATTCTCTTATGTGGATAAGGAGAAGTGAGATTTGGCAAAGGATATTCACTACTTAACTAAACTATGAGTCTGTCTCTTGGATTCCAAAGACAGTGGTGTAATTTTTCAAAAGGTGGTAAAGTCATCTCTTGTTGCTGAGGTGAAGGAGAAGCAAGTGTTAGACCCTATCTTGATAAAAATCAAGAATGATGTAGGTAACCAGAAGGTGATGGTTTTTGAGATTGGTGGTGATGGTATCTTTAGGTACCAAGGTAGATTATGAGTTCCCGATATTAATGGGTTGTGGGAAAGAATTTTGGCCAAAGCTCATGAGTTGTGATTTAACGTTCATCGGGGTTCAAACAAAATGTATCATGATCTCAAAGATATTTATTGGTGGAATAATATGAAGCGAGATGTGGCCAATTTTGTGGCTAAGTACTTGGTGTGTCAGCAAGTAAAGGTGGAACACTTGAGACCCGATAGGTTGAATCAAGAGATTAAGCTACCTATATGGGAAATAATTAATATGGATTTTGTTACCGGTCTTCTGTGGTCTCACCAATAGTTTTATTCTCTTTGGGTATCATAGATAGGATGACTAATTCTGCACATTTTTTGCCAGTGAGGACAAATTTTCCTATTGAGGACTATGCGAAGTTGTATATCCAAGAGATAGTAAAGTTGCATGGTGCACCCGTTTCTATTATTTTTGATCCAGGTACTCAATTCTTCTCTCACTTTTGGCGATCCTTTCATAGAGGTTTAAGGTCTAAGGTGATCCTTAGTATCACTTTCCATCCGCAGATGGATGGGCAAGCGGAAAGGATAATTTAGGCCTTAGAAGATATACTTGGACTTGTGCATTTGATTATGGTGGTAGTTGGGCTAACCGCTTACCTCTTATAGAATTTGCCTACAACAACAGTTATTATAGAAGCACTGGTATGGCTCCATTTGAGGCCTTTTATGGTAAGAAGTGTAGGTGTCCAATTGGGTGGTTTGAGGTTTTTGAAAATAAGTTATTTGGCCCTAATTTGGTTCACCAAGCCATGAAGAAAGTGAAGGTGATTTGGGAAAAACTTAAGACAGCCCAAAGTCGCCAAAAATTCTACACAAACATGAGGCGAAGGGAATTGGAATTTAATGCTGATGATTGGGTGTTCCTGAAGGTGTCTCCCATGAAAAGAGTGATGCTGTTTGGAAGAAAGGAGAAGCTCAATCTCTATTATGTTGGTCCATACTTGGTTTTGAATAGGGTTGGTAATATTGCTTATGAATTGGAGTTTCCTTCTAGTTTGAGCTCCATTCATCCAGTGTTTCATGTTTTGATGTTGAGAAAATACGTGGGTGATCCTTCGATGGTCGTTCCTTTGGAAAAGGTGGGCATTTTGGATTCTTTGTCCTATGAGGAAGACCTGGATGGGATTTTGAACAGAAAAGTCTATTGATTGTGGATGAATGATGTGGCATCAATAAAGGTTCTTTGGAAGAACCAAAAAGTCGAGGAAATCACTTGGGAGGTCGAGGTAGACATGAAGTCCAAGTACCCGTTCCTGTTCCCTGCTCTAAATAATTGCGCTTAAGGTATGTGTATTCCTTAGCATCTTCGTTTTCTAACTTTGATAAAGGAAATTGTGATTTCCTTGATTTCTTTGTTCTCTATCTTTCTTAAAGGTAGGTGTGGGAGTATTTTTATGTTAAACCGTGCCAATGTATGCCTTAACCCATCATTCGAGGACAAATGATGCTAAGGAGGGAGAATGTAACACCCTGGGTTTTTGGCCCTTGAAATTTTTTGAAATTTTATCTCCACTGTCCTGACTACGACTCATCTTATAAGTCGTAGAGTGTTATGACAAGTCCTATTACCATAGTTGTATGGTGTCTAGAGAATCGTGCTAGAGTTTCTGTCCTGAGTACAACATGGGGACTTGAGTCGATAAGACCTATGACGACTTGTTAGACACAAATCATAACCTAAATAGTGTGTGTGTGGCTAAGTTCTGCATAAGTACGGGTGGTTCACTACAATTTATGAGGAATCATTACAAGTCGTTTATTAAAAATCATAGGGTAACCAATGTAAGGCCCAAGTGGTAATGTCTTAGATACGACTTGGGCCCTACGAGTTGTATGGTCGCGATACTAGTCATATGGTGTAAGTCGTAGGGTAAACAGTATGGGTTCCCCCTGACATTATCTTGGTTACGACTCACGGTGATGAGTTGTAAGGTGTAGTTATGAGTTGACGTGTGAACGTAGTCATTGGCGACACTTTTTCTAGCTTTTAAGTTGTGGGTACTTTGGATATTTCCCACTTTTACAACTTCGACCTTATGTCTATAAAATACCTTTAGGGAATTTTTTCCATTCTTTAACACATAAAAGACTCTCTTTATTCTCTATAATTCTCCTCAAGAAAGATTCATAGGGTTTCTAAAAAATAGGTCATCCAAGGGCTCAAGGGTTGAATTCTTTTTGTGAAAACTTGGTATTTCAGACATGTTACTCTTCCCTAATTTCTAATTTTTTGAAAGCATAAGTTTCAAGGTGTTGTTCAAATGATATTGATGTCGGTTTTGAAACATAGGTTGAGGACTTTTAATAACTGTTGTCTATGTGATGTTTCATTTTTGTCCCTTCATGGGTTAATTTTTAAATTGTTGTTTTAAAATCAACTTAATGCATGGTCATGGTGTATGAACTAGGGGATTGTGATTTCCCCCATCTTGTGACTTTTCAAGTGGTTATGACCTCAACCCCATATTGTGAAACTAGTTTTAAGTATGAAAAATATACACACTGAACTACTCTTGAATTATGGCATGATGTGAAAGCTTATTGAAGCATCACGATTTTGAATTGAACCTTATGGGTTGTGTAATTCCACATGCTAATGTATAATTGAACCAAGGGGCCATGAATTCCCCAAATAATGAAATTATTGCAACATATTGATGTTACCTTACAATATAATTGGTATAACGATACCAACAATGTATGCCTAAATGTGTATCATGGTTCAATGAATGGAAATGTGTGATGATTATTTTAATTGGGCTTTAATGAGGGTTGTGTATATGAGTTGTGAAAATGGAGGTCCTGATGGACCAACACTAGAAACTGTAGTTGCTGACTTCAGGGGTCTATATGACGTGGTGGTTCTAATCCCCCTTATTATTATCATATGATTGGGAGGTTTGAGTCCCCCATATTATATTTCATGATTGGGTGCTTATGTCACCTTAATAGACCGAGAGGTTTGAATCCCCCATGGTGCATGTGTTTCCTTCTGATTCATTCGAACACATGCACTGGGGACCTTCCAGATAGGGGAGAGATGGGCCCGTATAGGCCGTGGGTGCTTTCTTATATTATGATGGTTGAGCTACACAATCCACATTAAAGTTTTAAAGTTGATTATGTCTTGTCACCTATCCTGACATGTTATATATATGTATATGCATTTGATTATGTGTATTGGTTTTGAATGATTTTGAACTGTTGATTACAACATTATGTTATCCTTATCCCTGAGTTACATGCTAGTTTTCACCCCACTAACAACCTCTAGACGCTGTCTCCCTACGTGATGCCAACATCAGAGAACTTCTACTTTTATTGCACAGAGTTACGTGGATTGACTTGGTTCATCAGTTCGTTATGGTGAAATGGTGAGCTTCTATTCTCTGGAAGTCTTAGATATTTCATGAGTTCTTATCATAATAGAATTGAGAGTTTTCATTATCATTAACATTATTATTGTTTTCTGAGTTGGGGACATGTTCCGACTAAGACTAATTTTTGATTCTTTTGTTAGAAGGTTTTGTTTGATTACTGTGGACTTGGTTAACATTGGTAGGTTGTTCTGTCGGTTATCGGTTGTAAGTTATAAACATGACTTAGATATCATTAAGCTTATTCTTATGCCATCATGTTATATGTTCAGAATTCATCCGACGTTGGGGATGCTATGTTCACTTTGTTAGGTACAGGGGTGGTCTCCGGTCCATGTAGGACTTATGATGCCTATCACGACTAGTACTTGGTTCGGGTTGTTACGACAATTCTCTAACAACGGAATATCAAAAATAGGGAATTGAGCCTAAAAACCAAATAAATTATCTGACAACTAAATCGACAGTTTTCATAAGTCACAAATGACCTGTAGCTGCTATGGGAAAGCTCAAAATTCCAAAAATGCATGAATATAGAAAAAATAACCCAAAGGATCATTACAATATCCACTACCAAAAGAACTTTCGTCTGCAAAATTCAATGGATAAGAATAGTCCAAAAGATTAAAAGGATGAGGTACTGGGCCCGCATGGCCCAAGCATGACTCCCCTAATAAACTCTAAGTAGAAATAACACTTCTAAGGAATTTTGCTAAGGTATCCCCTTTTCAACCAACTTCCTTAATTCTCAAATATCCATAAACTCAATCGTAACAACCAGCTGGCCTCTAACTGAATGGAGAATGACAGAAGCATGCAAACCCAAACCATATTTTGCTTACATTGCACCAAAGAAACATAACCAAGCTAAATACAACCCATGGAATGAATCATGCAACCAACTCTAGTTTCTAAATCCAACATTTCTTTGTCATTCCAAACTTGTTATCTACTTTGATAAGTATAGAAGTTCCTCTGAGTCCTATCCATGTAATGTTACTAATGACCTTAATTTCATTAAAGGATGATTAGGGATGGTTTTGGCACGTAAAAAGACTTGGTTGCCCTTAAAATGACTTAAAAATGATGTTTTTATGCCCTTAGGTCATAGGGCATGCAACGTATTACCTATGTACTAAGTTAGACAGTTTCACGCATTGTCCATCGCCCAAAATAGGCTAGGCGTCACATTTCCCACCGTCCAAAATGGGCCGGGGGATGCACTGCCCATGGCACAACACTTCTAGTAGGTTTAGGAGATTTGCTAGGCAATGCACTCCACTTTACAAAGTTATTACTTGTCGCTCGGGTATCTGATTTAGGAAACATTGGTATCATTGCAAATCTACTTTGAATACCTTTCATTTCATATGTAGTAGGCCCTCTAATTCATTATATACAAGAAGTTATGGTCGATGGAAGTTGACCCAAGTTGAAACATCCACTAAAACTTAATCGATAGAAATGTTTTCAACTCGTCTTAGAGTTGGGGGGTTTTTGTGACCTCAATTCATATTCAAAGGTATTCCCACACTATAGGATTGATCACCACACATATATTAACATGGAATCATTTAGTATGGGTCTATATATGTAGGAAGAACGGTCTAAATTTTAGCCTGAAAGTGCGGGGTGTTACATTTATCAATCTCAGGAACAAAAATAGAAAAGGATAGCCAATTCTAGAATCTAAGAAAACCATAAATACAAGTCCTTGACTTTTTAAAATAAAAAAAGGACAATAAGACCAGATTATCAACTCTAGAATCACAAAAAACAATGCAAGGCCAACCTACCTTCACTACTTCTCAATAATCAGTCTAGCTTTGCTAACATAGAGGTAAAACAACAAATCTTACCTCACTAAAAAAGAGGAACCAATTAATTGAGTTAGCCGTCTAGTCCAACAAATAAGAATTTCAAGGAGGGAAATGCTAACTAAATCACACTAGTCTAGTCGTCTATCAAGTAAGAATCAATTAACTCTAAATCAATAATAAAAACTATAAAAACACTAACAAAAAGTTTAGAAGGCATCAAAATAAAAATTCACGTTACCACTATGTCCACAAAAAGGCCAATATGCCAAAGAAAAGGGACTTTAATCCCGGATGCTACACCCCTAGAATCACAATACCGATCCGCTAAATCCACTACTAAAAGAATTCATCTATACGGTAAGTCAAATAAGCATAAATCTACAAAATGGCATACATTAATCAATCAATATAGTAATTGAGGAATATATTCATCGATGGGTATGAAAACCTCAACTTAACAAAAAATAGAAAGTAAAAGATAATAAGTTAAATTAAAACTTTATCAATGGAGTCTAAAGTTGTATTCCTGATGTGCCTAAAGGAGTATGAATTAAGCTTATCCAAACTTGGGCTGAGCGTTTAGATCACCAATTAAGGCACTAAGTTTACTATTTCTAACTAAAGGTGCCACAACTCTATGTGGTTGATTTGGATGAACCGAATGACTGATAATCTCACATCGAGGACATTCTTTAGGCTAATAAATGATCTCTTTGCAACAAACTCCTAAAGCTCTAACCTAGAAAGAAACATGATCTACTTTTAACTGTCTGATCAACTGACACTTGGGATACTTCCTATATAAATGTTCAAGTTCACGACAATCATAACATACCTTAGGAACTCTGCGATGGTGAGGATTAGTTGTTTACCCTATCTGAACAACCAATTCATGCCTACGACATTCCCTAACTAATGACCAATCTCTCCACGGTCAAATATGACTTTAGGACTCTTTGATGCACTACATCCACTAATCTAGAATGGCCATCACAACTTAAAGATATATACTGAATACTCTGCAATGTCTAATGAAAACTCTGCCTACTGCAGCCACCATAAATAATCTAAGAGCCACTTATAGTCTGAGTAGCTTTTTGTATGGAACTGGCAGGCTGTAAATGATATTGATCCCAGCTAAGAGGACCCCTACTCCCGAATGAAATACTAATAACACTGTATTAATGACATAACCTCTGGCCTACACCTTTATATGTCTCAATACGTGCCCTCTCGATATTCTTTGCATGATTAACAACCTTAGTAAAAGATGACCCAGGTGATATCAAATGCTCTATCACCAAGCAGAGTGGTAAAGTCAGTCCTCTAACAAACTCATGTTTTAACTCACGCTTTAAAGGATATAGAATAGGAGTATGTTTGGTCCACTCAAGAAATCTAATCTCATACTCTAAAAAAACAGAGGACTATACTGAACACCAACAAACCTAACTCTATTATGAGAACAACTTAATGTACTAGGTATCATATCTGGTTGTGAGGTATCCACTAAATTACTCAAAATCCTAATGCCGGATCTTAAAGAATTGAGGTGGTCATAAATTCTATAAGAGCTTGGACTGGCCCCAAATCTCTAGATGACACTGAAGATCTTTGACATTAATCTCTAACTCTCTAGTCCGATGCTGAGTTAAAACTCTAGAAACATATGTGAAAGTATCATCCGTATCCGTCGATAACCTTGTGTCATCCATCTGTGAAAGAATGGCATCAAAGAAAGTACTAAAGGTTAAAAAAATACAAACACAAGATAGGGACTACAGAATAGAATTTCCTAAGAATGCTTTATAGCCTCCAGAAGATATGATATAGATGTTCCTGCATGGATCCGCAGGACTCTACTATGCACTAAGCTCTTGTACCAACATATTAACAAACCTATGCTCAAATATCAATTTGTTATGACCTAAAATCTTTGGTCATTATGTCACCTTCTGTAACCTATCAATAGGTAAGTCAACCCATAATGCGAAACAACTAGTAATAGACTATCAAGAGAATGAAAGAAAGCAGTGGAATGAATATGATAACGAGACTCATATACATAAAACAAACCCAAAACCTGGTGAATTTAGAATGAGATTCTAATAAAATTAGAGTACAAGGGAAATATAGAATAAATATACATGTACACACTATCTCTAAAAAATAAAATAGAGATAAGTCTAATCAATACGAGGGAGAGAAAGAATAGTTCAAATGTCAGGAGGTCACCCTAAATCTCAATCCATAGTTGCTCCATAAGATGCACACATCAATATTGAGAACTCATACTATGGTATAAAGGCTACAAAAGTGTAGTATGAGTATCGAACACGTGATCCTCCGTAGGCATCGAGTGACTGAACTCCAAAGATAATGCAAGCATAAATAACGTGTAAAATAGGAATATAAACTGTAGGAAACTAGCTAGGAAACTAAACATAATCATGCTAATGGATAAATAAGGGTAAACTATCATATTCCAATAGTTTTTGAGAACTAAAATACTATACTGTATATCACTAGCCTGTACATAAATAAAGAGTGAAGGAAGGATATGTAGTAGTAATACAAGACCAAATGATATATATACAATATGAGTAAATAAGAAAAGAGAGGGATATATGGTAGTATCATATATGTATATATACACCCCCCCTATATAGGACAAAATTCAGAGATGATAACCTCAAGTAACCAATCTAAACTCTCAAGGATCATAGCCAAGAAGGAAAGTTAATAATACTATAATTAGGGTCTCTAACCAAAGGATGACTAAATATGAGATAACCTATCAATAGTGTAACTTACTATTAATGGAGAAAGATAAGAAATCAAAAGCATACCATCAACCTCGGGTGCCAGTCCATAACCGTCCTACCACAAGCTAACCTTAAACCAACAATAAAGTAACCAACTAGTCAAGACGAACATTACCTAATCGGGCCCCTATAATCCTAGAAGATTCAAACAAGCACACAACAAACAACAATCATAGCTTATACCTATACCCCCATAAGGGACAATATATATAAGCACCAAATAATCATACTGGTGAGAGGCAATATATATGAATAGTTAAATAAAACATAACTATATATACCATGTCTAATCCTAGAGCCATAATGTAACAAGTGTATATACCAACTTTAGCTTGGTAGCTCACAAAGTCAAGACCTATGGTGACCATACTTCTTCGGCTCTATGTTTCATAGATAAAGGGGAACATAAGGGACTCGGGATATCCGTATACACTGCCTGGTCCCAAACTAGGAATTTTAATAATCATCATAATCAATCTACTCCATCCAGTATCAAATATGTATATATATATATATATTAAATAAGTGAACGAACTCAAATCATGACTAAATGGGTGTAAATCTGTTAAATTATTATTTGAGATCAACATCAAGATTAAATCTACATAATAGTGTAGAAATGGTCAAATTATCTCTTGATCGAAGTAAATAGTAGTGGTAAAAGAGTGGTTCAATAATGGAAAAGAATCCATCTTGGCCTAATTTCTAAAGTAGCACATTTAGTTCCAAAAGCTCGTAAATCATTAAATTAGGTGGTACAACTCCAGTGTTAATGAATCTTTTTTAAAAGTGAAAAGTGGGAATAAATCCAATTTCAGAAAATAATAGCAAAATCAAGATTTTGATTGGAATCTAACTGCTAAGTGAGCATGAATCCTTTTAAAGTATGCATATCATCACCAGTATCCAAACAACACAACCATAGGCATCCACACATATATAACTATAACTATATCCCTTTTAAGAATCAAGCATTAACCTGGGGTCCAACTGGCATCGTAACTATGACCTCCAACTTTACAATATATAATCAATATCATAAAGCCTCACAAATTGGGATACTATAATAAACAAGGGCATAAAATCACTAAAGGATCTAATCATGGGAATACCATCCTATTCACTAAGTCAAATGGTAAGTTTTATACTAAAGGGTCATTAACATCAATCTATGATTAGTCATGTCTATAATCAAAGGTGATAGGATCCAAAGGCCATAGCAAGACTAAAGTTCGGGTAACATTAATTTTGTAAATTAGTTAAGTCAGGATAACTAGTCAAAATATCATCCTATAATCCCTACCTAGAGTGCAATCTATACACTATACAATCTTGTAGAGAAAAGTAGATTGAAGCCTGCCTCGACGCCGAACTGCATTCTTGAACCATTCATAAATCACTTAACTTTGATCCTTAATTTTGAAGATAACATCGCACTGTAAAAATAATAATCTACGTATTAATAGGAGTAAAATGATACCATACTGCTATATGAAACTCTAAGCCCAAAATTAAATCAACAATGGACCCATGAGGCTCGCCAATAGAATCTTAAAATTGAATACATCACGAGGTCCATCGAAGGACACAAAATTTTTCCTCAAATATTGAGCACAAATAGAGTTTCAATTGAGGCTTAAATTATCCCCAAATGTTATGGAAAATAAAAGAGAAAATTTAGAGTTTCTGGAGAATTTAAGATAAAAACTTACAAACAAATTAGTAGGAAATAATCTACTCTACTCATCCCCTTTCTCTACTCATCCCCAACTTTAATTTATGATTTCCCAAGATCTGTAGAGCTCTAGGGACCATTTCTGGTGGAAAAAACCCTAAAATAGGCTTAGAATCAAGCAAAAGAGAAGTATAAAATAGAAATACCCTTCGCAGACATGCCAAAAATGCAAAGAATAAAGCTGAACCTGCTTAACCTTTGCGAATGTGATGGCTAGATTACAAATGTAGAGGTCAACATACTTGATCTTCACAAATGCAGACATAACCTATCGAATGCAAAAGCCAAATCTTGCTACACTAGATATTATAGATCAATAACAAATTTGACATTAGACTTAATAATACCATAAATTTCCATCCAAGGTCATTTTGAAAAATTATAGGTCCCACACTAGTGGTTCTATTTTTCAATAAATCTACTCAATGGCCCAAAATAAGTCTGGAAGCCTTGGGACCCGAACCAAGTGTCCCCTAGCATAAAATCAATGTTTCAAAGATGATGGCACTATCAAAATTTCCAGTCAAAGCCATTAACTTAGAGTTTTAGTTCAACGCCTATTACTAACAGCAAAAGCTCCAAAATAGAAAATTGAGCCTAAATTCTAAATGAACTGTCCGATAATTGAATTGACATTATGGCAAGTCATAAATAACATATAGTTGCTGTAGGTAGGCTTGAAACATTAAAAATGTGTAAAAATTAAGAAAATAACTAAGAGTGCCATTATATTGTAGGTCATGACTAGTTGAGCATAAATAAGTCCCTTTAGCATATATAAATAGATTAGGTGGTGGAGAGAGGTTATGTTATTGGTACATTCATGATGAATACATGATGTTCTATTTTGAGGTTGAGATAGACATAGTTCATAGTTCTATTTGGGCTATGATCTCTAATTTTGTGGTTGTTATAACGTTGTTAAAATCCTTCTGTGTTGAGGGTGGCTTATTAGGGTATTATTGGTTGTTATTAATGTATTTCTTTATTTAATTAAGTATTTGCTATAATGGAATATTATTCTAGTATATTTGGTTTATGTATGTCTATTAGAATGTTAAGAGACATTTAACTATGAGGATGGTGGTAATAATAAATTAATTAATGCGAATGGTAGTTGACTTGAGTAAAAGTGTTGAGTGACTAGTGTGTTGCAAGTTTTCTATGAAGTATGTGGTTGGGTACACTCCATGATATGAGTGTAGATAGTTCATAGTCGCATCGATTGTTGAGTGTTATGACCTTGGTTGGAGTGAGATGCACCCAAATTGATCCAAGAAGTTAATATAATTGATCAACTAATTGAATAAGGAGGTTAATAGGGAGTAGTTTAATAATGAGGGGTTAGTTTTGAATATTGGTTGTTAATCTATGTATAAGTTTCTCTGTTTAATTCTATGAAACTATATGTTGTTATGTAATGTCCCCCCCATCCATTTTCACGATTTTCATGCATTTTTGATATTTTGAGCCTTCCCACAATGACTATAGGTCATTTATGAATCGGTAAAACTATCAGTTCGGTTATCAGGAAGTTCATTTAGGTTTTAGCCTCACTTCTCTATTTTAGAGTTTTTGCTATTAAGGAATTGGTCTTGGACCAGATCTCAATCACGACCCGAACAAGGTGCTAGTCGTGATGGCTATATCAAACCCACCATGAGTCAAAGAACACCCCTTAACATAACATCCAGAATACAATAAAAGAATATAATAGATGCTAACCAAACATGATGAAAAGAAGAACAGATAAACCAAATGAGAGTTCTAATAATTAAAACAAACATCCAACCTACACCTATCTACAAAAACCTCTAAAACCAGAATATCAAACTAACTCGAGACATTCCCCCAACCATGACCAAAAAATCCAAAATGAAATACTAAGAAGTTAAGGAAATAGATGAAATGATCAGCCTTCCAAAAGACGAAGGCTCACTACTTCATAGTAGATTCGCAGGAATACTGAATCACCTAAAGCTGTATAAGTGTAATGCCCTAAATCTGGTACCTAAAATGCTACACGGTACTCATGACCCCGAAAGACCACAAGCTAACCCATGACTGATATCAGTACCAGTATACTGCATAATATACTGTATGAATATGGAAACACGAATTGAAAGGCATAAGGTTCAAATCTATAACATAACTGATAAATTATAACATATGGATGGGGTATGAAATACCCAAAATTTTGAAATAACTGTCTGAACAAACTAGTCTGAAAGGCCTCTAACTGACTGAACTATCTGAATAAGGAGTTGATCGGACAGGTCCCCAACTAACTCCAACAAATAAATTAATTAATGAGATAATGAAGAAATAATCATGTCCTTAAAGGATGAGGACTCACTGCTAACTGACTGCTGATATCTGGAATCTCCTGGTGCTGTGGAGTTCGTGCTTTGAAACCTATGGTATAAAACACCATAGTGCAAATGCATCAGTACTTTGAATATAATGGTATACATGTGAGGTAGGCTAAATGCATGGGGTTCATATGCATGAACAATACTAGCTAACTGACTAATTGAACTTGAGAATACAAGGATGAACACATAGTAACTATATCTGAGATTGTGCTAACATGAGTTTACTGATAACTAACATCACTGATAAATGAGTTCTGATAACTACTATAACTGATAATATGTGTGATTGTAGCTGACAATCCTGAATTTGATGGAACTAGCTGAGTTTTGTACTGTTCTGAGTTAACTGTATCTGACAGTCCTGAATTCTATAACTGAAATTGTGGGAAGTAGTTATCTAACCGACATGCCCCTAATATACCATTATGGCTGAGGTGGGGTTCAATCTGTAACCCCAATTAGAAGGGTGTTAATACCGCGCTACTAGTAAGGACAATTTGTGAGTAACCCTCATATAATAGGTAACTCTAGTGAGAATGGTGGGAACCCTCATATAATAGGTTAAGCCACCTCATCTACCCTCATATAACAGGCTATGATGCCTCAACCTACGCTGGCTATGTAGTTCTTGAATGCAAGGATTTCTTCTAAGAATCACACCCTCATATAGCAGGTGAGTTCCCAATTCTTTGGTTCACTCGGTGCTAATTCCTAATCCCATCTGAATAGACACTGAACATGATAAACTGAACTGGACTACACTAAATTCATGGAGTTCCATTAACTGATCGAATTCTATTGAGATTACTGAATTGTTGAGCTTTCCTGAATCACATGACTTACTGAGTTCTATGGATCATGGCTTAACTAAGGATATCGTGAAAACATGACACTGGCTCTAAACATAGAACTAACTTGTCGGGTACAAGTACCCCCCGGACTCAATAGAGGGAAACTGACAAGGCATGACATTTTTGTATACGTGACCAACATCAACAATCCATAACATAATAATTAGAGATATGGGCATTTAGTTATCATAGCTTTGTACGTGAATAAGATAGCATGTATACATAGCATAATTTCGTAAGGCTAACTAATGAGCAATCCAACAACAATTTCAATACATGAGAATAACATGGAAGTCATTTTGAACATAAGGTCAAAACATACATTGTCATTTGGTTCACAATTTAGCTATAGTGCATAATTTCTATCCCTTTAATCATAACTTGAGCAACCCACAACATAATAATCATGATTCATAATTTAAAATAGGGTTCTTGAGCTTCATGGATAAAAGGAATCCATAAATCAACACAACACATACCTTAGTTCTTGGTTTAGAGAAGATTGATGGAGAGACTTTCTTGAAATTGAATCCCTAATTGAAACCCTAGCTTGTTCTTGAGATAAAATTGAGAGAAACTAGTATATTTTTGGTGAAGAATGCCTGAATTACATATTATTGGGTTTAAATAGGGGTGAAAAATTAACCCTTTTAACCCTGGACACATCTTTTAAAATTGGTAAAAATTTCCCGACCTGGAACCCTGGCACGACACGGTACTATCGCGTCGTGTCACTGGAATTTGACAATTGGGAAATAGGGGAATGGCGCGATGCGGAGCCATCGCGTTACCACTTCGTTTGTGACCTGGAAGTTTGTTGAGATGTGCCATTATCGCGGAACCCTACTAGAATTTGACAAATGCCATTTTCTCTTGTGGCACGGAGCGCCACTGACTAATATGACATTGTTTTATGATGGGAACATGAAATAGTCATAACTTCTTACCCAGTTATCGAATTTAGGTTAATCTTATATCGATGGAAAGCTTATTGAATTTCCCACATGAAAAAGAGTGAAAATCTTAAAAGTTCCCTATGGAATAAACATCATTCAATTTAGAAGCTAATACTAGACATTCTTGGGATGAAATTACTTAGAAAACTTCAGGGTATTACAATAAGAGAAACAAAAAAGACCTCGAGCTCTACATCATGATATGATGCAGCGTCCTCGGATGGCCAGTGAGATAAGCACTTGAATGTAACTCAGGGAAAGTGATAAAATAATGCCAATTCCATAAACCAGTCAAAACCATATGCGCAACAATTATATTTACATATATAGGATGTTGGGACAGGGAAAAGGGTCATGAACATGAGATTTTAAGCCGTTGACCTCAAATACATAGCTTGCTCTATCCTAAAGGCACCCACGGGCTATATGGGTTTTACTCTCCTGCTGAAAGGGTCAGTGCATGTTAACCACACAAACAAGGAGTCCAAAGAAAGGAATAAAGACACTAAGGCTCTAGCTTTCCCAAAATATATTATGTGAACAAAGCACATGGTCATATAGACCCCCACACCGGCAAAGGTGATTTCCAATGTTACTCCCCTGGGGACTACACCTTTATGGTGGGCTACATAATCCCTTTAAGCCTAAATTAAAAAAATTTGCACACATAAACCTAACCATTAACTTCGGAGTTTTATATTAAGGTATTTACAACATGGTATCATCATACCAATAATGCTTGCAAGCTTATATAATTATGCCAAACCAATCAGTGTAACTGTTAGACTCCCAAGTTCTATTTAAATTTCCAACCAAGGCTACAACGGACCTTTTAAATCCATTTTAACCATTTATCCATTAATGCGATGAAATAGGTTTATAAATAAGTCAAAATATGAATTATCTATGTTCAAAACCAAATATACAAAGTGGGTTGGGGTTAATGCCCTTACTAAATCAAAAAGGTATTCAATTTAGGGAAACTCATGTTCCCCATTTCAATTCCCATAACCATGCATCCTTTCAGTTCAAAATCATAACTTTAAAGCTTAAATCATCAAATTAAAACATGAAAAGAGTGATTCAAGTAATACCAATCAAAACCCCTCAACCAAATTTTAAACCTATCAAATTAAACCACATGGATAATGAGTAAATAAATACCACAATGTAAAATTAAAATTCGAGAATGAGATACATGTCTGAAATACACAAGAAATTGAAATAAATTCGAAGTTCAGAGATTAGATTGTGAATCCTCTGTAAAACCCTAGAGTTTTCTTGGGTTTCGAGTTTAAGAGAGAAAGAATGGAGTTTGATCTTATGAAACTAAAGGGTATGGGGTTATTTTATGTTTAAAGGTCATGTAAGGGGTATAAAAACCAAAATACCCTCAACCTAATTTCAAATCCATCAAATTAAACCACTTGGATGATGAGTAAATAAATGCCACAATGTTAAATTAACGTTAGAAAATGAGATACATGCCTGAACTACACAAAAAATTAAAGTAAATTCAAAGTTCAATACTTAGATGATGAATCCTCCGTAAAACCCTTGAGTTTTCTTGGGTTTTGAGTTTAACAGAGAAAGAATGGAGTTTGATCCTTTAAAACTAAAGGAAATGGGGTTATTATATGTTTATAGGTCGTGTAAAGGGTCAAAAGGACAAAATCCCCTCACCATAAGTGAATAAAATAAAAATGAAATGAATTTAACATAGCGGCGTGGCACACCAATATCACTGAGGGTAGCCTCTGTGCCACACCCTTATCGTGAAGGGTAACCTCTGTGGCACACAAATATCATGGATACTTACTGCCTTGGGGTCCTAAAAAGACTCGAACCCCTTTCAAAAATTCTAATACTATCCCAAAACACCCTTTCAACACCCCTAAACATAATTCAATTCAAAGCTAACATTACGCACTCAGGAGGATAAAAAATAAAATAGTTGAAATTTTGAAGGGTCTTACATTACCCCTCCCCTCCTTAGGATCATTCAACCTTGAATGAGAAGCTAGGATATTTTTATTATGAAGTTATCAAGAATGAACCAGAATTAAATAAAAAATTTCAAAATTTGACTAGAGGAAAATTAAACTCTTACCTAAATCATTCTCATCCAACATGGGGAACAAAAATAGGTATTTGCCCTTTATATCTTCCCAAACTTCCCATGTAGCTTCTTCCATCTTTTGGTTCCTCCAAAGAACCTTCACTAAAGTTATATCTTTCATCCTCAATCTATGAACTTTTCTATCCAATATCTCAATCGGAACTTTCTCATAAGACAAAGATCCTTAACACCAACTTCTTCAATCGACACTATCAAGAAAAGATCACCCATACACTTTTTTAGCATAGACATATGGAAAATAGGGTGAATAGAAGCAAAACTTGCTAGTAACTCTAACTCATAAGTGACATTTCTAGCTCACCTTACTATCTAGTACGGACCAATGTAATAGGGATTGATGTTTACCTTCTTTCCAAGCCTCATGACTCCCTTCATAGGAGAAATCTTCAAGAACACCCAATCATTTACTTTATACTCCAACTCCCTTCACCTCACATCCGCGTAATACTTTTGGTAGCTCTGAGCAATCTTAAAATCTTTCTTTAATCACTTTAAACTTCTCTATGTCTTGGTGAATCAAGTCACGACCAAATAACCTAGTTTCACTAACCTCAAACTAACCAATAGGAGACCTATACCTCCTATCATAAAAAGCCTCGAAAGGGGCTATCTGAATGCTAGAATGACAATTGTTATTATAAGCAAACTCAATAAAAGGTAAATGGTCAACCCAATTACCCTTAACATTGATCACACAGTCCTATAGCATATCTCTCAAGTTCCGAATAGCTCACTCCGCTTGTCCATTTGTTTGAGGTTGAAAAATGGTGTTAAGGTTCACCTGAATACCCAAACCTTCCTGAAACAAACGTCAGAAGTAAGATGAAAATTGTGTACCTCAGTCTAAAATAATGGACACTGTTATTCCATGCAACTTGACTATCTTCTAAATGAACAACTTACAATAATCCTCTCCTGAGTAGTTAGTCCATACCAACAAGAAGTAAGCAAACTTAGTTATTCTATCAATAATGACCCAAAGTGATTCATACTGATTGCAAGACTGTGTAAGACCTATAACGGAATCCATATTGATTATCTCCTACTCCACATAGGAAACTCTATCTCTTGAGATATGCCATTACACCTCAAGTATTCAACCTTAACTTGTGAATAAACTATATATTTAGCCATATATTTTTCCTATCTCTCTTTATATTGTTCCACCAGTATATTTCCCCTAAGTAGTGATACATCTCAGTTGATGTATACCTGGACCATTAGCATCAGTCAAAAACCTTTCTCGCAACCCATCAATATTAAGGACACACAACCTTCCTTGATACCTCAAGATGTCATCGCCCTTATCTTAAAAACCAAAACCTTTTGTTGACCTACATCATCCTTAATCTAAATAAGTATGGGATCCAAAGCCTGCTTCTCTTTCACCGCTGCACCAAAAAATAATTTAACTACTCTTTGAACAATCACTCATCCATCCTTAGAATCCAAAAGACAAACTCCCAAATTGGCTAACTTATGAATATCCTTTATTAACCCTCTTTTCTCCTTATAAACATGAGATAAGTTTCCCATAAACAACCTACTAAGAGCATTGACAATAACATGAACTTTACTTGGATGGTAGTGGAAACTCATGTCATAATCCTTAGGTGCTCGAGTCACTGTATTTGCCTAAGATTTAATTCTTTCTGCATAAACATATATTGTAAGCTCTTATGATCTGAATAGATGTCTACATACACCCCATACAATTTTTGGTGCTAGATTTTTAAAGCAAAGGCCACCGACACTAACTCTAGATCATGAGATGGGTAATTCCTCTCATAAACTTTAAGCTGTTTGGAAGTGTACGCCATAACCTTGCCATGCGATATCAAAACATAACCCAGTCCCACCCGGGACAAATCATAATACACCATAAATCCATTAGTACCCTCGAGCTGGATCAACACTTGTGCAGAAGTAAACTTATCCTTCAAATTCTCAAAACTACCCTCACAAGCATCGAACCACAAAAACTTAACTATTTTTTTGAGTTAGCTTCATCAACGGAGCAGAAATAGATAAAAAAATCTCCACAAACCTCTTATAATACCCAACAAAGCCCAAGAAGCTCCTAATGTTGGTTGGAGTCATAAGTCTAAGAAATTTTCTAACTGCCTCAATTTTCTATGGATCCACCTTGATCCCCTCACTGAAAACAATATGCCTAGGAAAGGTCACAACACTTATCGAAAACTCACACTTAGAAAATTTTATATATATTTTCTGGTCTTTAAGAGTTTGTATCATATTTAAGAGGTGATCGACATAATCCTTCACACTCTTAGAGTACACCAGGATGTCATCAATGAAAACTATCATAAATAAGTCCAATAGCTGCCACAAAACCTGATTTACCAATAATTTCCACTTCTTCAGCTTTGGTATGTTTGAGGCATACTGAGTTGAAGAAGTGGCGACTGGAATCTTATTAGCTTCAATGGAAACTTTGGATATAGGAAAATTTCTCTATAGATGACCAGGTTGAGCATAGTTGAAACACAAGTTCCTTCCCTCCTTATAGAAACCACAGTGAAGCTTCCCATAAAATTAGCAAAGAGGACAATGTGGGGTTGAATGAGCTCCACTAACCTGAGATTGGGCACCTTGTGCCTTAGGACCACTGCTAGCCTAAAAATGATAATCTCCAGAAGGCCTAGGATAAAGAGCACTAGCTGTCGAATAAAAACTTACCCAATTCTTCTCCTTAGTGTATTTTCTACTATCTCTCACATTATTCTGCTAACTTGCACCCTACTTTGAATACCAAAACTTCTTGTTCTTCCTTTCTCCCACCTCTACTTACTTTCTTTTTCATCCTCCGCCTACTGCATATAAACCACTAGCCTGGAGATGTCAATATCACTATTTAACATAGCATCCTTACACACCAATACCAACTCATGAGACAGACCAGAAGCAAACTTCCTCATTTTGTATCTCATGTTAGCCATTAAATCTGGAGCATAATGGGACAACTGCTAAAATTTTAGAGCATACTCCTTTACACTCATCTTCTCCTATATCAACTTCACAAACTCTTCGGCCTTAGCCTCCCTCAACTCCTAAGGAAAGAAGTAATCAAGAAAGGTCTTTGAAAACTAATCCCACACTGTTGTCTTAATATCATTACCTCTTAGCTATTACCATTCCTCATAGCACTGATAAGCTACATCCTTCAACTGATATGCAATAAATTCTTCACTCTTATAATCAGTAACATGCGTAACCCTACAAACTTTCTCTATCTCATCAATAACCCCTAGGGATCCTTCCCAACCTTAGAGCCTATAAAAGTTGGGGGATTCAACCTCATAAACTACCCAACTTGAGTGACCTTAGATGAATGAGCAACAGATCTAATATGATCAGACTGAAAAGATTGCGATGCCACCAACTAAGTATACATGTCAATTGATTGAAGGAACTCCACATAAAAGATATCTCTCTGAGGTGACTAAGCATAAGTATCACCATCTCAAGAAGATCGAGGAGGACTAGTAGGATTAGTGGAATCCCACATAGAGCAGTACAGTCAGTTGCAAGGACCCTAGACTGGGTCTGTACATTATAAATAAAGTGAATCCCCTCCATATTTTTCTTCGATGGGACAGAGTTTCCAGCAGAGTATCTACAAATGTAAGATCTTTGGGAAGGCATGATCTGAAATGCGAGTAAGCTAGGTGTTAGAGAAGTTTCAAGATAACTAGACTCTATAGCCCAAAATAGAACACAAGAAAAGGAAATATTCCTAAATGTCTTTGCCTCCCTTTTATAAGTGTGGCATGTTACACACCTATAAAAGGGACTCTACTCGACATGCATTTGTGGACACCCAACGACCCTAAATTATGCTCTGATGCCATGTTTGTCCTGACTCAATCCAAGGCCTAGTCGTGATGGGTATATCAAGCCCACCATAAGCCATAGATCACTCTCTTAGCCTAACATCCAGAACAAATTAAGATAATACAAAAAAAGCCAACAAAACTTGAGGATAAGAAGAATAGATAAACAAAATAAGAGTTCTAAGGATCAAAACAAACATCCAACCCACACATATCCATAAAATCCTCTAAAAGAATCCAAATAAAATACTAAGAAGTAAAAAATTAGATGAAATAACCGGCCTTCCAAAATATGGAGGCTCACTACTTCATAATAAATTCACAGGAATACTGAATTACCTAACACTACACAAGAGCAGCAGAAAACCCTCAAACCCTACAGCATGAAATGATACAACGTTCTAGGATAGTCAGTGGGATAAACAATGGTATGTAACTAAGGAAAAATTATTAAATAATGCCAATTCTATAAACCAGTCAAAACCATATGCACAATAATTATATATACATTTATAGAATGCTGGGATAGGGACAAGAGTCATGAATATGATAGTTTAAACTAGTAACCTGAACATATTGGGATAGGGCCCAGTGCGTGTTAGCCGCATGAGCAAGGGAAATCAAAGAAAGGGATAAAGACAAAAAACCTCCATCCATCCCAAAATATAATATGTGAACCAAGCACATAGTCATATAGACCCTCATATCAAAAAATGTGGTTTCCTGTGTTAGTCCCCTAGGACTACATGTTCACAGTGAGCTGCACAATCCCCTATAAGCCTAAATTAAAATAGATTGCACCTATAAACCCAACAATTAACCTAAGAGTCTTATATTAAGGCATTTACCACTTGGTATCATCATACCAATTATGCTTTCAAGCTTATATAATCATCCAAACTAATCTATACAGCTATTAGACTCTCAAGTTCCATTTAAAGTCCAAACCATGGCCACCAATGGATTTTCAATCCATTTTAGCCATTTATACATTAATGCAATGAAATGGGTTCATACATAAGTCATTATGCAATTATCCATGTTCAAAAGAAAATTTTCAAAGTGGGTTGGGATTGATGCCATTACTAGGCCAAAAAGGTATTCAATTAGGGAAACCCATGTTCCCCATTCCAATTCCCATAACCATGCACCTATTCAGTCTAAAACCATAAATTTAAAGCACAAATTATTAATTTAAAACATAGAAAAAGTAATTTAAGTAATACCAATCAAAACCCGTCAACCCAATTTCAAACCCATCAAATTAAACCATATAGCTAATGAGTAAATAAATGCCACAATGTAAAATTAAAGTTAGGGACTGAGATACATGCTTGAAATACATAAGAAATTGAAATAAATTTGAAGTTTAGAGCTTAGATGGTGAATCCTCTGTAAAACCATTGAGTTTTCTTAGGTTTTGAGTTTAAGAGAGAAAGAATGGAGTTTGATCCTTTGAAACTGCAGGAATGAGGTTATTTTATGTTTAAAGGTTGTGGAAGAGGAAAAAAGAACCAAATCCCCACAACCCAAGTTCAAACCCATCAAATTAAACCACATGGATAATGAGTAAATAAATACCAAAATGTAAAATTAAAGTTAGTAAATAAGATACATGCCTGAAATACATAAGAGATAAACAAAATTCAAAGTTTAGAGCTTAGATAGTGAATCCTCTATAAAATCCTTGAGTTTTCTTAGGGTTTGAGTTTCAGTGAGAAAGAATGGAGTTTGATCCATTTAAACTGAAGAAAATAAGGTTATTTTATGTTTAAAGGTCATATAAGGGGTGAAAAGACCAAAAACCTCTTACCCTCAGTAAATAAAATAAAAAATAGATGAATTTAATATAGCAACATGGCACACTAATATCGAGGAGTTTAGCCTTTATGGCACACCCTTATCATGCAGGCAAACCTCCATGGTATGCTAATATCATAAATTTTTACTGCCTTGGGGTCTTAAAATAACCCCAAACCTTTCTAAGAATTCCAAAACTTTCCTAAAACACCCTTTTAACCTCCCTAAACATAATTCAAGTAAGAAATTTCAATTACGCATACAAGAGGGTCAAAAATAAAATTGTTGAAATTTTAGGGGAGGGGGGTCTTATAATCTCCTATTAAATAATCTCAAATATGTATTCAGATAGTGCCATCAACTCCAAAATGTTGATTTTAGGTTGGGAGACACTTGGTTTAAGTCTCAACTCTTTCGAACTTATTTTGGGATACTGGATTGAGTTTATGAAAAATGGAACTATTATGTAGGGCCCACATTTAGTTGAAATAATCTTGGATAGTTGAAATAATCTTGGATAAAAGTTTTAATGGTTCTATTGAGTTAGAAATATCAAATTTGTTATGGTTGCATAGTTCATTTTCCCTCATTGGGCTCTAAATAAATCTCGAGCACCTGATTGGAGTCCATTTAGAGTTAGAAAGATCTAATACCTCAGGTCGTTAGTGTAAAAAATTAAGTGGCCAAATGTCTTCTTAAGCGGTAGTTGCTTTAGCGACCTTGAGCTGCTTTATCAGTCTTGGCCATTTGGCTTATGTCCACTTAGCGATCAAGGTATGCTTAAGCAGATGTTGCTTTAGAAACCAAAGTATGCTATAGCGATCCCTGCCCTATTTTACTTGGCCTCTTTAACAGTCAAGGAGCCACTTTAACAACATTCACTTAGGTGACCAGTGACCGCTTTAGTGACACCTGGGGGTGTTAAATTCCCTTTCTTCACCTAAACTTCCCATTCATATATTAATATTTTTCTAATATTTTTAAAAGCAAAGGACATGAGAAAGCATGAGAAATCATCTATTGAAGCTAAGGTAAGTTAACCAAATACTTCTGAGTCATTTCTCATTATTTTTCCCATCAAATTCCATCCTTTTTAATTATACATTCTTAGTAATTAGGTCTTAAAAGAATCCTTATACTTTAGGGGATGATTTGGTACTAGATTTATACTTCATTTGTGCTCAACTTTTGAAAACACATTCCTTATCCTTTGAGAAACCTCGTGACAGATTTAATTTTGAATTTTTTTTGTAGGCATCATGGGCTTATTCTTGACCCAAATTCTGAACTGACATTTCATATAGTGATATTAGTCCCATATTACTTCTATTAATGTGTAGGTTATTACGTTGATATCATGTCAATGTGATCATGGAGCAAAGACAAACTGTTTGTGGTAATTCAAGAGTTGTAGTTTGAAATTAATGTACGCTTTGGTCAACCTTTTTACATGCAATAGTGTATAGTATATATTGAATGCTAGGTAAGGATTATATGACAATTTTATAACTAGTGTATCATGTGTTAGCCTAATTAAAGAATTTGGGATTAGAAAGGTAGCCCATCCCTTAAGGTAAAATAGTTGTTGTTGCTAAAGAATCCTATCATCCTAGGTTATAAGTATTAACCATAGTTCGATATTAAGAATTTCGTAGTATAAGGTTTACTATTTGGTTAGTGGAATGCATCATAGTTTCTAGGATTATAGTATTACTCTTTTGCTAATATATATACATTTGGGCTTGAGGTTGTTACGATACCAGTTGGACTCCAGGTAAGTGGTCTATCCTTATAAAGAATGTGATTCTAGTACATAGGTGCGGAGGCGCTTAGTATTGTATTATTTAGATATTAGTGATGACATTTATACTTGTAGGTCTATTCATACTCATCTAGGGGTATGATCTAATCAAAACCATGATTTTACTACTATTTTCTTAAAAGGGGTTTATTACTGCCTTTTACTTTAAAAAATGGATTATTTTAGAATGTGAATCGTAATGCCTTTCTTAATGATTAATGAGCTTTTGATACTAAAGAAGATGTTTTGAAAATTAGATTGAGATTGATTTTGGTCCATGGTTTATCCACTCTTTTACCATTTACTATTTACTTTGCTCGAGAGAGATTCCAATACTTTCTATGCCTTTATGCTGATTTAGTCCTGAAGTTAATCTCGGACAACGGATTTATACACTTACATTATTTTAGCCATAATTTAAGTTAGTGCATTTATTATATATACATCTCTCTAATACTGGATGGTGAAGATTGATGATGATAATTGGAAATCCTCGATCAGGACTAGGTAATGTATGCAGATATTACCAAATCCCCTAGGATACTCTTCGTCCATGAGCCGTAGTGTTAGAGAAGAGAGGTTTCCATAGGTTCTTCCTTTGCAAGCTATTAAATTGAAGAAGGTGTATACAGATGGTACATACTGGCACTTGGATCAGATATGGTACTATGCATTTACTTCGCATTCATTCATTCATATACATTTCCTTACCATTATTTTATTTTGCTCTTATATATACCAACCTTATGTGGGGTTGTATATGTACAGGCTATGATTGCTATTTACTGAGTGTTGACATAAGCTTTCGAGCTTATGGATTCCCGATTATGTATTGTTTGTCCAAACTAGCCAGTTATTTATTGTTGTTATTATGGTTAGTTTATGAATGGTTGATTATGGACTAGTACCCAAGGTTGTCGAATGTTTCTAAGCCCTTTACTTTGCTGTAGTAAATTTTACTATGGATAGTCTACTCGTGGTTAGACACTTTCGTTATAGGCCCTGATCATGCTAGCCTTAACTTTCCTACTTGGTTGGAATTTTCTAGAGATGTTAGGTTGGCTAACTTAGGTTGTTATCTTTGAGTTAGTCTTATATATATATATGGTCTTATTGTACATGTCTCGCTTTTAATATTCATTAATATTGTATAGGTAATACCTGGCCTTATAAACTACTACATATCCTTTTTCTACTCTATTTTCGTATATTAGCTAGTGGTATATAATACTCCACCATAAACCCTGATTACTACTAGAATAAGATAGTTTATCTTTATTACCTCACTAGCTTTATCATGCTTTGTCCCTGGTTAGTTGTCTATAGTTATATTCTTTCTAATATGTTATTTATATTTGCGTTATCTTTTTGACTCAGTCGATAGTTGCCTACTGAGTACCACATGTTTGGTACTGATACTACACTTTTACATCCAATAGTCCATAGTATGAGTAATCGTCATTGTTGTGTGCATCATGCAGAGCAGCTATGGATCAGAGATTTGGGGTGAGCTCCTGACGTTCAGAATATTACTGTTTTTCCTCTTATAGATTAGACTGGTCTCTAAATTGTATTCAAATATGACTTATACTTATATTTTTTGTGTTTCTACTTTATACATGGATTATATTAGATGCTCTGGTATTAAATTCTTTAGGTCTTTGCATTACTTTATATTTATTTGTCTATTTGTTAAATTCATTCCCCTACTTTCTTACCTTATTCTTGATAGATTTTTACTTGCAGTTACAGACTATGAGTTGGCGTACCTACTGGTGTATTATAGTAAGAGCCATCACGATTTGAGAAATTGGGTCGTGGCATGTTGCATGATCTAACCCTGGTCAAACAATAATGCATACTGGTACATGTGGGGTACTGATACCACTCTTGTAATGTCCTTCTTGAGTTATACGTTGTGTTGTAGGTTGACTAGCAGTTTGTTTTGTGGATGGCTAGTATTCATTAGCAACTTCTTCACTTCTCTTTTGAGTGAAAGTTGTGTTGTTATGTAACAACCTTCATGGTGATTTAAAGCTTTTCCTATATTTTTACTATTTTTCCCTTCTCCGTGGTTTCTTTACATCATTTAAGAGTTGCGGAAATGGTTTACATTGTCCATGATCTATTTGGGAGTGATTTAGATGAGTTTGTTATTTTGAATAACCTTAAAGTGATTGGTTTTACTTTGGTTAGTATTTTTTGATTCGATCTTTGGATGTTGAATTGGACAGTTCCATTAGATCTAAAACATCTATTATGGGTTAGTAGCACAGTTAGTTTGGGTTTTGAGTTTTTATATTTCATTTTGAGTATTTACATAAAAACTAATTAAAATAGTCTAAAGGGGGTCATGGGGTTAATTTGTTGTAAATGACCTCTTTTTCATAAGTCTGATGATTCCATTAGACCTGGAACATGTTTTATGATCAATTTGCACTATTGATTTATATTTACAGGGTTCTAGATGAGTTTCGAGAGTTAAAGCAAGTTTTGGAAGTTATCGATGTAGAAGGATGCTAGTGTACACCTTTAGCAAAAAAAAAACAACAAAATTTTGGCTTTGGTAAATGGGCTTTATCTACGAAAATCACAGTTGAACCTTTTATAAATTCATACATCATCTCATTTCGTATTTTTTATATTTTGGGAGCTAAAAAACTCCATTTTTGGCGATTATTGATGCATTTTTCTCGTATAATCATTGGCTATATGATTTTACCTACAGTTCTCTATTTTTCAAGAATATCCATTCCTTTCTTCATGATTACTAACCAAATTTGAGATTCCAAACCCCATTCCATAATATTCATAGCGTCCAAGCTCATTTTTTAGAGAATTAAAGTGGTTTTTAAGACTGGAACCTTAGGTGAGCTCTTAAGCTAGTATTTCATTATTTACCTTTGATTAATTTTTGTTTTCGAATAAAATATTTGCGGTTTTACCCGATAAAGGAAAACCATAATTTTCATCGATTTCATGTCCTATTTCAACTTTTGTTTGGTTGAGTTTTTAGATTTAGGACCCTCTTGGTATGGGGAACATAATTCTTTTACAAAATTCCAATTTTCTCCTTTTTTTATGTGGGGTCAATATTTGATTTATTTTTGGACCCAAAATGTAAGTTGCTAAAATTGATATTGTTGTACTCTTTTTGGCATGTAGATGTCTTATTTGATTAGAGTGAGCATATCTGGTGATGATTCATGGGAGTAATGGTTCGGTTGATTCTTTGTATTCTTATTTACTTATCTGACGTGACCCGAATGAGGCCCTAGTTGTGTCAGATATCCCAAGCCTAACCCAAACTAGAAACTGCTCCTAATACCCCCACCGTTAACCACTCTACTTCCCATTGAAAGGGTGATACTAATACCGACACCGCCCATTCCCAAAGTTGTTCGACAAAGACTTTAACATGAATCAAGAAACATTTGGTCGGGACATTCCCCCAACCATAACAAAAACCAAAATCAATGAAATAACAAAAATGAAAAGACGTATATAGCATGAAATGGAGTCTTCTGGAGTATGGAAGCTCACCAATTTAATCTGACAAGAAGCTATCCCTAAATCCAAGTCACTGAGCATGAGGAATCATAGTATGGCCGGTTCCTGCATCGCGTGGCAATACAACGCATAAAGATAGTTAGCCAGATAAACACTAGCACGTAACTCAAGAATGAAGATAGAATAAATCCATCAATTAAAATCCAAATCAAATAACCACATGCAACAATAGATATATATATATACCATGCTGGGATAGGGAACAAGGTTTAGCATATATATAAAACCTTAACTTGGGCTAAGTAGCTTGGCCGTCCTAAAACCACCACGGGCTATATGGGTTCAGCTCCTCCTATTGAAAGGGCCCAATGCATGTTAGCCGCATAATCGGAGAAAAAAAAACCTGAGATGAATAATAAACCTCCCAAAATATAGAGTGTGACATCATCCACATGGTCATCAAGACCATCTTTATATCGGCAAACGTGAGTTTCCAGCATTGGTCCCCCCGAGACCCCTACATTACATGCTTTGCTACTCGACCCTCTTTAAGACAATATTAAAATCATTTACACATTCCAACCATTTACCAAAGAGTCTTCTAAATAGGCATTAACCATTGGTATCGTCTTACCAATATTAGAGCTTTCAAGTTTATTACCTTATGCCATATAAACCAATAAACCAATTTGACTCCACTATTTCAAATTTAAACCACAATCATGGCCACCAAGGCCTTTCCAAAATCATGTGAAATCAACCAAAACCAATTCATGTTTTGTTAACCATTTATGCAATGCAAGGTTTCCAAGAATAGTCAAACTGTATGACAAAATCATTCTTATTGACAATTTCACAAACAGGTTGAGGGCATGCCATTAACCAAACCAAAATAATCCAATATGGGCTCAACCATGACCCCTCAATTAAATCCCCATTTCCAAGCACTCACATATGCAAAACCATAATTAAAAACAAGGAAAACCATAGTTAAAATCATGAGAAATATTAATCAACCATGCACATCCAAAACCACCAACCATTCTTTCAAAGCTATAACAATATCATGAAAACCATACATTGAGCATATGCCTTTAGTAAAATAACAATGAGAAAGAGTCACATGCCTTAGACAACAAAAAGTATGGAGAGAAAGCACCCTTGAAAGCCTTAATTGATTATTTCGAAGAAACCCTAGCCTTTTGATTGAAAGGGAGTTTGAGAGAGAGTTTAAGAGTGTTTGATAGGAAATAAAAGGTTAATGAAGTCCCAAAAGGTTTTTTAAGTCTGGCCTCAAAGGGAGTTAAAAAGGGAAAATGTCCAGAATGCCCCCAACTTAAAACTGTAAGAATACGACAGTGGTTATAAGTCGACCCCATGACTCATGACCACAACATACAACTCATAAAATACAGTTGTCACCAAGACAGTGAGTTGGACACCCATACACTATCCACCATATGACTCCCAGACCCCCACTCGTGACTAGACCATAAGACTTTTATGGTCTAGTCGTACCCAAGACAGAACCCAAAGGGATTGGACACTGAACAACATACGACTCAGCCTTACCATACATAACCTATCCATACAGGTATTAATGGGACACTAGTACTTAAAACCAAGTCAAGTCACTAAGTTACTGATTTGATTAAGGGACCGACCAAATGAACCATTTCCAACCGTAACTGCTTGTACCACCCCAGTCGTAACCATAGCAGAATCCTAAACACTTTCTACTGGACTCTCTATGTCTAGGGTTACCTGACCCGTACCTACACTATACGACTCATATAGTGAGTTATTACTAGGACCGGACCATGAGTTCAAAACTCAGGAAATTTTCCAAGGGCCAAAATCTAGGGTGTTTCAATTCTCCCCCACTTGGATCATTCGTCCACGAATGACGAAATAAGGCATTGACTGGAATGATTAAACCCCCTAATGTCTCTACGCTTATCTTTAAGATAGAAAACAAAGATGTTAAGATCAACACATACCTTGAGCATGATTTTCTGGAATGATAAATAGGAATGGATTTCTGGACTTTATGTCCTCTTTCGCTTCCCAAGTAGCCTCTTCCACCTTGTAGTTCCTCCATAGGGCCTTTAACGAAGCTATATCCTTGGCCTATAACCGATGAACCTGCCGATCTAAGATTTAAATTGAGACCTCCTTATAAGATAGAGAATCTAAAATACCAATATCCTTGATAGGTACAATCTGTGTTGGATCACCCACACACTTCCTCAACATAAATATATGGAATACCAGATAAATGGAGCTTAGAATATAAGGAATTTCTAAATGATATGCAATATTACCAATCCTTCTAAAAATCGAGTACGGACCAACATACCAGGGACTGAGCTTTCCTTTCTTTCCAAACTGCATCACTCCCTTCATGGGAGACACCTTCAAGAACACCCTATCCCTAACCTCAAAGTCTAACTTCCTATGCCTCAAATCTTCATTGGACTTTTGGCAAATTTGGGTGGCTTTGAGCCTATGTCGAATTACCTTTGCCTTCTCCATGGATTGGTGAACCTAATTCGAGCCAAACATCTCCGCCTCATCAACCTTGACTCACCTAATAGGATACCTACACTACCTACTATATAAAGCTTAAAATACTAGAGCGGTAGCTATTGTTATATGAAAACTCTATACAAGGCAAAAGCTCAACCCAAATACCACCATAGTCAATCACGCAAGCACAAAGCATTTCTTCCAATGTCAGAATAAACCTTTCCGCTTCCTATTCGACTATACGTGGAAAGCAACACTAAGACTTACCTTAGTCCCCAAACCTTTCTGAAACAACCGCCAAAAGTGTAATGGAAACTATGTGCCACGATCCGAGATGATAGAGACAAGAACCCCATGCAACTTAATAATCTATTGAAGGTACAACCTCACATCATCCCCTGCCAAAAAAATTATCTGCACAAGCAAGAAGTGAGAAAACTTTATCATCCTATACATGATGACCCAAAACAAATCAAACTGATTTCCAGACTGAGAAAAATCGGTAAAGAAATCCATATTGATCATCTCCCATTTCCAAATAAGAAACTCAATTTCTTTGTACAATCCTCCGAGCCTCATGTGCTCAACTTTTATTTATTGGCACACCATGTACTTAGCCATAAAACTAGCCACATCCCGCTTCATATTGTTCAACCAAAACACTTCTTGAAGGTCATGATACCATTTCATCGAACTAGGATGAATAGCATAGCGCAACTCATGCTCCTCAGCTACGATCCTCTCTCACAACCCATCTATGTCAGGAACGTATAACCTCCCTATGTACCGCAAGGTACCATTACTACTAATTTTGAAGACCATCACCTTCTGCCCACCTACATCATACTTGATCCTCTGTAAGATAGGATCCAACACTTGATTCCCCTTTATTTCAGCACTAATAGACGACTGCCCCTACTTCTGTATAAACACACCACCATCCTCAGAGTCCAAGAGATGAAATCCAATGTTAGCCAAATGGTGAATATCTTTCACCAACTCCTGCTTCCCTTCATCCATAGCTCAGACTTCCCATGGACAACCGGTAAGAGCATCGACAACCATATTAGCTTTACTAGGATGGTAATGAAGACTCATGTCATAATCCTTGAGTAGTATAAGCCTTCTTCTTTGTCTAAGGCTTAACTCTTTCCAAGTAAACATATAATGCAGGCTAATATGATTGAAAAATATATACACATGCATGCCATACAAATAGTGATGCCATATTTCAATGTAAATACCAAAGCCAATAATTTCAAGTCTTAATTCGGATAATTCTTCTTATACACCTTCAATTGTCTAGAGGCATAAGCTATCACCTTGCCATATTGAAATAAAATTTCACTTTCTTCTGAGTCAACTTAGTTAATGGGGAAGCTATAGCAAAAAAACCTTCCACAAACCTTATATGATAATTGGCTAAACCCAAAAAGCTCTGAATATCGATTGGAGTCATAGGTCTAGGCCAGTTCTTAACCACTACAAATTTCTATGGATCCACCATGATCCCTTCACTAGAATTGACATAACCCGAAAAAGGGACAGTGTTTAACTATAATTCATATTTCAAAAATTTGGCATACAACTACTACTCTTTCAAGGTCTGCGATAAATTATGGAGGTGATTGGCATGATTCACTTCACTATTTAAGTACGCCATAATATCGTCTATAAAGACAATCATGAACCATCTAGAAAATGATAGAATACCCTATTCATCAAGTCCATGAGTGCCGCCGGGTCATTAGTCAACCCAAACGACATAACCAGGAACTTAAAATGCCCATACTGGGTACGAAAAGTAGTCTTAGGGATATTCACCTCCCTAATCTTTAGCTGATGATACCCAGATCAAAGATTAATCTTAGACAAAAACTTAACACCCTAAAGGTATTTAAACAAATCACCTGTCCTTGAAAGTGGGTACTTATTCCCTACTATCACCTTATTCAGCTGTCGTTAATATATACACATTCGAAAGAAACCATCCATATTCCACACGAATGAAACTAGTAAACCCCACGGAGACACACTAGGATGGATTAAACCATTATCTTTATCTAAAAGATCCCTTAATTTCTCCTTAAGCTCCATCAACTCAACTGGAGCCATTCTTTATGGTGGAATAAAAATATAACGAGTTTTTGGAATAAGATCAATCCCAAAATCAATCTCCTTATTGGAAGGAACACCAGGAAGGTCATCAGGGAAGACCTCAGGATATTCTTTCACCACTAAGATAGAATGTAAAGAGGGACCATACGAGTTAGAATTTTTAATCCAAACCATATGGTAGAGACGCCCCTTCAAAGAATTATATGACTCTTTCCACATGAAAGCTCTTATAATTACAACTTGAAATCAAAATAAAAAGAGATTCATGGAGATAGTACAACTTAAACACATAAAGCTCAAAATTTAAAACCAAAAAGAGTTCTTGGGCTCCCTGGGTAAAAGGGGGCCCATGAATGAACTCCTACATACCTTAAGCTTTTTAATTTGAAAGATAAACACCAATATTGATGCTTTCTTGTAGGTTCTTAAACTTGGGGAACTTGAATTCTTAATTCCTGGGGAAAAAGGAAATGAATTTGTATTCTTGGGGAAGGGAATAGTTTTCTTAGGAGGATAATTGGAGAAGAAGCGCAATATTATGCCCTTACTGATGCCCAAGTTATGTTATGAACAGTTGGGTTGAGAGGGAAAAGACCCAATTACCCCTCTAGTATTTAAATTCGTAACTGGATGCAACAATGTCACCATGATGCAGTCTAATTTCCATCACGCAGTCCAATTGCCATTGTTGAATTCTATCACTATGATGCGGTGAACATGAGTCTGAGACTATTGCCGTACCACAACCTTATAGTGGTGACACTTTGGTTCCATGATCCAAACATGATCCAAACCCCTTCCGAAAAATCAAAAACTTCTCCGAGACATGCTACTTACATCATTTAACATGAATCAACTTAAAATCCACATTTAAGGGTTAGGAAGGTTGATTTAACATTTCATAACATCTAGGGGTCTTGAAAGTAACTAAGTTCTCAATACTTAGGGAAATGTTCAAGTCTTGAAGGGGAAAAGACATAATTACCCCTTTAACATTTAATTTCATAACTGGATACAAGAATGTCACCATGATCAGTCTAATTGCGATCGTTGAATACCCTCACCGCGATGCAGTGAACATGAGTTCGAGACTATTGCTGCCCTGCGGCCTTATTACGGTGCCACTCTAGTTCCATGATCCAAACATGACCCAAACCCCTTCCATAAAATCCAAAACTTCTCTGAGACATGATACATACATTCCTTACCATGAATCAACTGAAAATCCACATGTCAGGGTTCAAAAGGTCGAATTAAAATTCCATAAAGTCTAAGGGTCTTGAAAGAAACTAAGTCCTTAATACTTAGGGAAACGTTCAAGTCTTGGAACCCTAAAACATGAAACTGGGAGCTGGAATTGAGCTGACTTTTTTGGGGTATTATAGTAGATCCCCGTTAGAAACATTCATCCTTGAATGAGTCTGGTTAGCTAAGAATACTAGGGAAACTGAGATCATATACTGAACATGCATGAATGAAAACATGATTACATAACTGAATCTAAAACATGATATGTGAATTGAACTGATTTCATGAATACATGCAATGACCTGAGAATCATTATAAGGGTGAGATAGAAATAAAAGAGTCAACTTATGAGTAACCATTATCTCAAATTGAATATGGTTTGGTGAAGAAAAGATGAGAGGTTTAAGACATGGAAACTTGGGGTATTACAACATCTCCCCCTTGGGATATTTCATTCCCCCGAATCATACAGACTTGGCTGCAATACTAAGGAAAGACAAATACGATGCACGAGACAAATACAAATTAAATTATGACCGAATATCTGGAATATGAAACTGATGCCTATTGCATGAAGTGAGCTAAATTTATAATTTATATGGATGCGACCAATTTACCTCTTGGAATACCCATATTCATAAGACTTCGGATAGTATGACTAGATGGAAAGATGGAAAACTATAAGAACTTGTCTGTCCGACTGCTAAACTGAATTGTTGGCAATACAGACTGAATCATACCGAAAGCTTATACTTAATTGAAGTATTTCTTCAATGCTCTATCTAAGAAGTTCTAATAACATTAGGGACCAACGAATCTTGGACATAATCTGAATTAGATATCTAAATAAGGAATAACAATATGTCTATAATTCTGTAACATGTAACATAGGCCTATTAAACATAAGCTAGGATAGAATTGCTATGCCTTAGATTATACAACTGCATCTTTTAAGTTGAGGCATACTCCTCAAATACTCCCTCAACTATACATTCCACTTTAATACTGCACCTCTCTTGAGGCTACTTAAAATCTTCACATGGACACTAATGACTCTATTTACTGAAGTCTGAGATAAACTAAATTCTCTCACTATGTTCAAGGCTACTTGAATATACAAAGTGCAAACATAACTCTGTAATACTAGTATGAATTATGAATTCAATACCTCATGCATTTTCATAAATTCTCATCTCAAGAATAATTCTTCTTACCACTTCAATAACTAAATTCAACCTCTTACTAAGAATTTACTAAAGCACAATGCACTCTTCCACTTTATACCAACATGATATTCCAGCCTTTGATTATAATCACATACAAACTTATAGGCAAACAACCCAAAAAAACATCTTTCTTATATTCTCTAATAACACTATCAATAATAACTTTCTTGCACTATCCCCATAAAACACACATAGAATTCTCATCTAACCATGACATATATTTTAAGATTAGCCTTGATCTTACTCACACTTATAGAATTAGATAAAACAAAAACACAACAATCTTTCATAAACAATGAACATTTACTCTATCCCATCTAAATAATTACTCATCGCCACTATCATTTCATAAGAAGAGCTCACTAAAAGGTTAAAACATGAGGAACTGAAACATGAAAGGATGCTATGCATAACTTTGACACTTAAATGAGGCCCGAGGAATAGAATATAAATAGTTTGGATTCTTCAAAGAGATCTAACTAGAGAACATACATGACAAAATTAGAATTTTCTTGGCCATTAAGAGTGTAGTATGAGTTATGGGGACTGATCAAACTATAAAACATGAGTTCATGAGTCATGAGCTGTATGACCTGTGTTCGAAGTTCATAAATTCATGGAATATGATTTGTACTGTTGAGTGAACTAGAACTCCTTATACTAGGAACTGGAAGCGCACATGATTCTCGATTATGTGGATGAACATAAACTATGATCATGGAGCTGACATATAAGGCATGAGTAGATATCGTGATGAATGAGTACAAAACTTTGCACTGAGATAAGAATGGGCCGAGCATCTTCCTCCCCTACTGATACTCTACAATACACTGGCATCACTACTAAAATCTGAGAGCCTGACTTGGTTACTTGTTCAATCATCTCCCCTATAGCTTAAAGCCATTATTCTAAGTATTTGGGACCCTTTGACATAATTCTAAACAGAACTACAACCACTGTATTCTAGAGTCCAAGGTATAATAATACACATAAATAAGAACACACCCAGAAAGACTACACTTAAAAATGTAAGACCCACTACTAGTACTTTCTTCTAATATACAACTCTTAACTTTCTATAGCCCAATACTTAGATGGTAAGAACATGACATACTACATTACTAGCCTCATTCACACTAAGCATCTCAAGGGTACTATCTAAGTATACCCACACTTTACTTACCTAGAAATATTACAATCCTATATCACCTTGGGTACACCTCTTGATCATACACACATCCTCATACTTACTTTAAATTATTACATACATTATTTCACCTTATATAACACTAGCCCTATGGATACATAATCTAATAAATTCAGATAAAACTATCCAAACATTACTACTGCTAAACTTCTGGGTTCATGCTTCTAATTGTAGATCATATGCTATCAAAGGATTCTAAGAATGGATCTAAAAACATATCTGACTTTGGCTTAATACATATTTTTTCATAAAAAAAGATGAACACTTTCAATGTTTAGAATATAAGGGCACTGATGGTATACTTTTGAGCCTACATAAAATCCCATAATTGTATATGGGGACTGTCGAAGAAAACTCTATTTGTAAGGACTTAAGCTTGGCTATTTCTATTGCCTCAAGAAAGGCAAAGTTGTCACAAATGGATTAACGTAAGAGTCTACATAAGTTCCGGAGGAAACGCCTCTACTGCATGATCTAAGATATAAAAGAAGGGAAATATTACCTAAATGCCCTGTAGCCTCTCGAAGAAAAGTACAGACGTCTCTATACCTTTTAGCAAGACTCTACTAGACACGACTTCATAGACACCCAGGACACTTGAACTTTAGGCTCTGATACCAAGTTTATCACACCTCGAGGCTACCCTCTAGTCGTAACACGGTGCCTGAATCCATAAATAATCCCAAGTTAACCCATGAACTAGCATACTTCTTGAGTAACTATTTTAATATGTATTAAATAGCTAATTTTTCTATGTGGAAACATAAGCATAATGAAATCTGAATAAGTATGTAACTGATAAAGTTTACAATCTTATACATCTGAAGAGAGAAACTAAAATTTACATGACTGACTCTAACTATCTATGAAGACACTACTATACAAACTATATATAGTTGGGACATGCCTCCCACTACCACTAATCAATACATATGAATAAAATAAAGATAATGTACATGATCAACATTTAACTAGATTCCCAAAAATAGGAGAACTCAATACCTGATGGCTGAAAACTGCAACCGTATGATCATGATATGTGGGGTACAACAGGTACCTATATTATGAAATAATGTATCCACACAGACGTATATATGGATCAGTATTTCTGAAATGTACTGAGTAAGTGGGGGTGAATGGAATAAGTAAAACTGAGTTCATACATAATCTTAAACATGCATGCAAAGTGTAAGTAGAGTCACCAAGAGACTAAATAAGATAAAAGCTAATATATCTTAAAACATAATTAACAAACAAAATCTAATGAGCTGGTGAGTCACTACACTTGGTTTCTTAAAACTTTACTTTCGTAGAATAAGTACAATTGAAGTTGGAAAATAGTACAACATGGATACTGTATGAATACTGGGTTTGAAACTACGTGGTGGAAACTGACATAAATTGAGGATCTGAATATACAAAAACACTGAGCATGAAGGCATACACAAACAAAATCAAACATATTATATACTAAGTTGATCTGATTAACTGAAAGACTGATAACTGAATACTGAAGAACTGACATCTTAATACTAAATAACTGGTATTTGGATACTAATTAGCTGGTATCTGTATACAAATTAACTGAGAACTGTATACTATTTAACTAATAATAGAATACTGGTCATGTAAAACTGAGTTATACTAAGTCTGAATAACTGGACTAAAACTGTGGGGTATTGTGCATCTAAGGTAAGAACTAACTGAACAACATGAGATAATTGAGCATGAATGCATAAAATAAAATATCTAAGAATGCAAGACTAATTGTATATCTATTATATTTCTGATATTATATGTAATCTGAAAGATTGAAAGTTGTAAAACTGAATATCTGAAAGTTTGTACACTTTGTCAAGAAAACCTGAACAGATAATACATCGAATAGTGCACTGTGATCGTGGGAGGTATCATGTAACTGCCATACCCTAATCTGATCTAATTGGGGTCCAACTTGTAACCCCAGTTAAAGGGGTTTTAGTATCGTTCTATGGGTACTAACACTGGCGAACGATTTGGATCCAAAAGGCTGATATCCCGATGGAATTCTAGGGTAATTATTAACATATAAAATGATAATGCTCATTATGAATATGGCTATCTAAGTATATTAATAAAATTCATGGATTAATCATCTGAGTACTTGAAAAGAAGAATTTGTGTAAATTACATAGGTATCTGCTTTTTCATAACCCACCAGCACTGAATGAGAATAAAATTCGATATCAAACTTGAAATACTGTATTAATTGATTATATTTCAAAGACCCAAACATGGGCATTTCATCAAACATGTGAAAATCATAAACTTATACATGAGAATATCTTAAACATAACGAAATAATATGATTTCATGGCTAAAATCATAACTTGGGGATTTATCATAAATCAACCAAACATGACATGGAAATTACAACATTCAAAGAAAGATATTATTCATTCCACTTGAAAGCTCTTATAATCACAACATGAAATCAAAATACTAAGATATTCATGGAGATAGTTCAACTTAAATATGTAAAACTCATAATTTAAAACCAAAAAGAGTTCTTGGGCTCCATGAGTGAAAGGGGACCCATGACTGAACTCCCACATACTTTAATCTTTTTAATTTGATTGAGAAACACCAAGATGATTTCTTGAAGGTTCTTGAATTTGGGGAACTTGAATTCTTGATTCTTGGGCAAAAAGGAATTAAATTTAAGTTCTTGGGGAAGGGAATGGTTTTCTTAGGAGAATAATTAGGAAGAAGGGCAACATTATGCCCTAACTGATGCCCAAGTTATGTTATGAATGATTGGGTTGTGGGGGAAAAGACCCAATTACCCCTCTAGTATTTAAATTCGTAACTGGATGCAACAATGTCACCATGACGCAGTCTAATTGCCATCTCGCAGTCCAATTGCCATTGTTGAATTTCATCACTATGATTCGGTGAACATGAGTTCGAGACTATTGTCGTGCCACAACCTTATAGTGGTGACACTTTGGTTCCGTGATCCAAACATGATCCAAACCCCTTCCAAAAAATCAAAAACTTCTCCGAGATATGCTACTTACATCATTTAACATGAATCAATTTAAAATCCATATTTAAGGGTTGGGAAGGTTGATTTAAAATTTCATAACCTCTAGGGGTCTTGAAAGTAACTAAGTCCTCAATACTTAGGGAAATGTTCAAGTCTTGGACCCCTAAAATAAGCAACTGAGAGCTGGAATTGAGCTAAGACTTTTAATGGGCTATTACAATATTTTTGTGTTAGAAACATTCATCCTCAAATGAGGCTGGTTAGCATAGAACACTAGGAAAATTGAGACCACAAACTGAACATGCATGACTGAAAATATGATTACATAAATGTGCCTGAAATATGATACATAAATTGAACTGATTTCATGAATACATGCAATGACATTAGAATTGTTATAAGGGTGAGATAGAAATAAAAGAGTCAACTTATGAGTAACCATTACCTCAAATTAGATCTGGTTTCGTGAAGAATAGATGAGAGAATTAAGACATAGAAACTCATGGTATTACAACATCTCCCCCTTAGGATATTTCATCCCCCCGAATCATACGGACTTAGATGCAATACTAAGGAAAGACTAATATAATGCACGAGACAAATATAAATTGAATTATGATCGAATATCTGGAATCTAAAACTGATGCCTAGAGAATTAACTGAGCTGAATTTATAATTTATTTGGATGCGAACAATTTACCTCTTGGAATACCCATATTCATAAGACTTTGGATAGTATGACCAGATGGAAAGATAGAAAACCATAAGAACTTGTCTGTCCGACTGCAAAACTGAATTACTGGCAATACAGACTGAATCATACCGAAAGCTTATACTCAACTGAAGTATTTCTTCAATGCTTTTTCTAATAAGTTCTAATAACATTAGGGACCAAAGAATCTTGGGCATGATATGAATTAGATATTTGAATAACGAATCACAACATGGCTATAATTTTGTAACATGGAACATAAGCCTATTAAACATAGGCTAGGATAGAATTCTATGCCTTAGACCATGCAACTGCAACTTTCAAGTTGAGACATACTCCTCAAATACTCCCTCAACTATACATTCCACTTTAATAGTTTACTTCTCTTGAGGCTTTATAAAATCTTCACATGGACACTAATGACTCTATTTACTGTAGTCTAAGATGAACTGAATTCTCTCACTATGTTCAAGCCTACCTAAATCTACAAAGTGCGAACATAACACTGTAATACTATTCTAAATTATGAATTCAATACCTCATGAATTTTCATAAATTCTTATCTCAAGAATAGTTCTTCTTACCACTTCAATAACTAAATTCAACCTCTTACTAGGAATTTACTAATGCACAATTTATTCTTCCACTTATATACCAACATGACATTCCAGCCTATCATTATAACCACATGCAAACTTATTGGCAAACAACACATAAAAGTATCTTTCTTATATTCTCTAATAACACTATCAATAATAACTTTCCTGCACTATCCTTAATAAAACACATATTGAATTTTCATCGAACCATGAAATATATTTAAAGCTTTTCTTTGATCTGACTCACACTTATAGCCTTAGCTAAAACAAGAACATAACAATCTTTCATTAACAAGGAACATTTACTCTCTCTAATCTAAACAATTACTCATCGCCACTATTATTTCATAAATAGAGCTCACTGAAAGGTTAAAACATGAGGAACTAAAATATTAAAAGGATACTATGCTTAACTTTGACATTTAAATGAGGCCCGAGGAATAGAATATAAATAGTTTGGATTCAATAAAGAGATCTAACCTGAGAACATACATGAAAAAATTAGAATTTCCTTGGCCATTAAGAGTGTAGCATAAGTTATGGGGATTGAGCATACTATAAAACATAAGTACATGAGTCATGAGCTGCATGACCTGAGTTTGAAGTTCATAAATTCATAGAATATGATTTGTACTGCTTAGTGAACTGGCACTCCTTATATAGGAACTAGAAGCACACATGATTCTCTATGATATGGATGAACATGAACTATGATCATGGAGTTGACATATAAGGCATGAGTAGATATCATGATGAATGAAGTACAAAACTTTCACTGAGATTTGAGTGGGATAGGAATATTTCTCCCCTACTAATGTTCTACAATACACTGGTATCACTACTAAAATCTGAGAGTCTGACTTGGTTACTTGTTCTGTCATCTCCCACTTAGCTTAAAGCCAACATTCGATGTCCGTGGGACCTTTTAAAATAATTATAAACTAAACTACAACCACTATATTCAAGAGTCCAAGGTATAACAATACATATAAATAAGAACACACCCATAAAGACTATACTTAAAAATATAAGACCCGCTGCTAGTACTTCCTTCTAATTTACAACTTTTAGCTTTCTATAGCCCAAAACTTAGATGGTAAGTACATGACATACTACATTACTAGCCTTATTCACACTTAGCATCTCAAGGGTACTATCTAAGCATACCCACAATTTACAAACTTAGAAATACTACAATCCCTTATCACCTTGGGTACACCTCTAGATCATACACATATCCTCATACTTAATTTAAATTCTTGCATACACTATTTCAAGCCTACTGATTCACCTTTCACACAACTAGCCCCATGGATACATAATTTATCAAATTTAGATAGCACTATCTAAACTTTACTACTGCTAAAATTTTGGGTTCAATCTTCTAATTCTAGATCATATGCTATCAAAGGATTCTGAGAAGAGATCTAAAAGCATATCTGACTTTAGCTTACTGCATAATTTTTTATGAAAAAAAATGAACACTTTCAATGTTTAGAAAATAAGGACACTGATGGGATACTTTTGAGCCTGTATGTAATTCCATAATTGTTTATTGGGACTGTCAAAGAAAGCTCTATATGTAAGAACTTAAGCTTACCTATTTCTATTGCCTCAAGTAAAAGGCAAAGTTTTCATTAATGGATTAACGTAAGAGTCTACATAAGTTCCCGAGGAAACACCTCAACGTCATGATCTAAGAATGGAGGAATAAGTGTATATTTATTATTTTTCGAAGATTATCTATAATCTAAAAGAATGAAAGCTATAAAATAGAATACCTGAAAGTCTGTACACTTAGTTAAGCAAACTTGAACTGAAAATACACTGATTACTATACTGAGGATGTGTGAGGTATCATAAATCGGCATGCCCCAATCTGAGCTAATTGGGGTCCAACCTATAACCCTATTTGGAAGTGTGTCAGTACCATGCCATGGGTACTAACACTGGCTGATGATGTGGATCTACAAGACTGATATCCCGAAGGACCAGGATGTTGAGCCTAAACTGATGAGTGACCCTTGTGAGAAAGTCAAGCTTACACTGATGGGTGACCCATTATATCCTATATTGGCTATGTAGTTCTTGAATATAGGGACTGCTACTAAATACTCTTCCTATCATACGGGGAAGCCACCATCCCTACATTCGCTTGGTGCTAAATCCTGCTCTCAACATAAAGACACTGAAATATTAACTGGTGCATGCACTGATTTCTGATAACCGATTAGCTCAAGTCATGGTATTCTAAAAATAATAGTGCATAAGAACTCTGGGGTAATTATTAACATATAAACTGCTAATGCTAATCATGAATATGACTATCTGAGTATACTGATAAGATTCATGGATTAACTGTCTGAGTACTTGAAAAGCTGAATTTATGTAAATCACATAGTATCGGGTGTTCATAACCCACCAACACTGAATGTGTATAATATATGATATCAAACTAGTAATACTGTATTAAGTAATTATGGTTTAAGGACCCAAACATGAGAATTTCATCAAACATATGAAAATCACAAACTTATACTTGAGAATATTTTAAACATGAGAAAACAATTGGATTTCTTGGCTAAAATCATAACTTGGGTATTTATCCTGAATCAACTGAACATGACATAGAAATTACAAGATTCAAAGCACGATATGACTCATTCTAGCTGCAAACACTTATAATAATAACTCTAAATCAAAATAACAAGGGATTCATGGAGTAGTTTAACTTTAAAATATAAAAATCATAATTTAAAACTAAAAAGGGTTCTTGGGCTCCAGGGGTGAAAGGGAACCCATGATGAACTTTCACATACCTTAAGATTTTTAATTTGAAATAGAAACACCATTCTTGATGCTTCCATGAAGGTTCTTGAACTTAGAGAACTTGAATTCTTGATTTCTTGGGGAAAAATGAATTGAATATATGTTCTTGGGGAAAGAGAATGGTTTTCTTGGGAAGATAATTGGAGAAGAAGGAAAAGAATTATGCCCTAACTAATGCCCAAGTCATGTTATGAACGATTGGGTTGTGGGGGAAAAGACCTAATTGCCTCTTTGATATTTTAATTCGTAGTTGGATGAAATAACATCATCGTAGTATGGTGTAATCACAATCGTTGAATTCCCTCACTGCGACGCAGTGAACATGAGTTCAGGACTACTGCCGCGTCGGGGCCTTATTACGGTGACACTCTAGTTCCATAATCCAAACATGACCCAAACCCCATTCGAAAAAACCTGAACCTTCTCCGAGACATGCTTCTTACATCCTTGAACATGAATTAGCTTAAAAAACAACATTTCGGGGGTTGAGAAGGCCGATTTAAAAATCTATAAAGTCTAGGGGTCCTTAAAGTAACTAAGTCCTCAACACTTAGGGACATGTTCAGGTCTTAAACCCTTTGAACATCCAACTGAGAGCTGAATTGAGCAAAAAATTTTATGGGTTATTACATCAACGTTAGTAGCATGCATAACATAGAAGATCTTTTCCATCTCATCAATAAAACCTTGAGGATCCTCCTCAACCTTAACAACAGTAAACACATAAGGATTGAACCTCATAAACTGGCCAAACCTTGTGGCCTCAGAAGAAGTAGCTACAGAAGCACCATGCTCAGCATGAGAAGCTTCCAACTATGCCAACATATGGATAGACTAACAAAACTCAGCATTTGTCAAAACACTTTAGGGAGCTCGAGGAGGGCTGGAATGGATTGTTGGAACTCCAGGAGGACAATCAAGAATTAGACCCCTAGCCTGGGTCTGAACCCCATAAGCAGAGTGTGACTCATTAGCACTATCCTCAAGTGGGATAGAGGAGTTTCCATGATCTTTAGATCATCGGAGAGGAGTGACATGAAAGGCAAACAAACAGGAATTAGAGGAAAATTTAGGACCTTAGGCTCTACAGCTTAAAAACAAAACACAAGAAAGAGAAACATTCCTAAATGCCTTGTAGGATCTCCCTTATAAGTGTGGCACACTGCACACCCTTAAAAGAGAAACTAATCAACACGTCTTTGTTGAAAACCCAATTGACATGAACCTAGGGCTCTTAAACAAATTTGACTGACCTAAACTAGGTCCTAGTTGTGTCAGTTATCCCAAGTCCAACCCGGATCAGAGATTACCCCTAATAACCCACTGTTAACTAGCCTACTCCCAATGTTGGACGAATTCCAAACATATACCAAGATAAGGCAATATAAATTTAAGGACTTGATAGTAAGATTACAACCAAAGTCAGAATCCACAACCAATTAACAACCATTTCCAATTCCAATGCCAATTCCAATACCAAGGCTAACACTAATACCGACACCACCCATGCACATAGTTGTTTGACAAAGCCTTTAACCAGAAATAAGAAACATCCGATTGGGATATGCCCCTACCATATCCAAAACAAAATCTAATGAAATAACAAAAATGAAAAGAAGTCCATAACATAAAATGGAGTCTTCTAGAAAATAAAAGCTCACTACTTTAATCTGACACAAAGCTATCCCTGAATCCAAGTCACTGAGAAGAAGGAATGGTAGTATGGCTGGTTCCTGTATCACATGGGAATACAACGCCCGAACATGGTTAGCGGGGTAAACTCTTACATGTAACTCAGGGATAAATATAAAATAATGCAATCAATTAAAATCCAAATCGGATAACCACATGCAACAACATATATACATATATACCAAGCTGGGATAGGGAACAAGGTTTAGCATGCATTTAAAACCTTAACCTGGCTGAGTAACTTGACTGTCCTAAAACCACCTATGCGGTATATAAGTTCAGCTCCCCCTGCTAAATAGGCCTCAGTGCGTGTTAGCCATACGATCAAAGAAAAAGAACTTGAGATGACTAGTACAAATCCAAAAATATAGAGTGTAACATCATGCACACGATCACCAAGACCACCCTCACATCGGCAAACGTGAGTTTCTAGTGTTGGCTTCCCCCCGGGACTGCCACCTTCCATGACTTTTCTACTCAACCTTTTTTAATACTATATGAAAACTATTTACGCATTCCCAACTATTTGCCAAGAAGTCTTTTAATTAGGCATTTACCATTGGTATCGTTATACCAATATTAGAGCTTACAAATCGATTACCTTATGCCATATAAACCACTAAACCATTTTGACTCTACCATTTCTAATTTAAACAACAATCATGGCCTCCAAGGCCTTTCCAAAATAATTTGAAACCAACCCAAACCAGTTCATATTTTGTTAACCATTTATGCAATGCAAGGTTTCCAAGAATAGTCAAACTATACGATAAAATTATTCAGACTAACAATTTCACAAACAGGTTGAGGGCATGCCATTAATAATACCAAAATTATCTAATTTGGGGCTTAACCATGACCCCTCATTTAAATCACCATTCCCATGCACCTATATGTTCAAAACCATAATTAAAAATGAGGAAAACCATAATTAAAATCATGAGAAACATTAATCTACCATGACCATCCAAAAACCCCAACCTTTATTTAAAAGCCATAAAAATATCACGTAAACCATACAATGAAACATATGCCTTCAGTAAAATAACAATGAGGGAAGAGTGACATGCCTTAGACACCAAGAAGTAAGGAGAGAAACCACTCTTGAAAGCCTTAATTGATTATCTTTAAGTAACCTTAGCTTTTTTCTTAAAAGAGAGTTTGAGAGAGATTTTAAGTGTGTTTGATTAGGAATAATAGGTTAATAAAGTCCCAAAAGCTATTTTAGTCAAGGCCTTAAAGGGAGGTAAAAAGAGAAAATGTCCAAAATACCCCCAACTTAAAACTATAGAGATACCGCGGGTGGTTACGAGTGGACCCTATGACTCGTGACCATAACATATAACTCATGCCATTGAGTAATCACCAATAAAGTAAGCTGGACACCCATACACTTTCCACCATACGACTCCCTAACCCCCACTCTTGACCAAACCATACGACTCGTATGATCCTGCCGCACTCAAGACATAAACTAAATGGACTGGACACTAGATAACATACGACTCAACCTTACCATCTATAACCTATCCTTACGATATTAGTAAGCCACTCGTACTCAGATCCAAGTCAAGTCACTAAGTTACTGATTTAATTAAGGGATCGACCGAACGAACCATCACCACCCCTAACGGCTCATACCACCCCAATCATAACCATAGCATAATCTTAACCACTATCCACTGGACTCCCTATGACTAGGGTCACCTGACCTGCACCCACTCTATACGACTCGTATGGTGAGTCGTTACTATGATAGTGAGTTCAAAACTAAGGAAATTTTCCAAAGGCTAACCCAGGGTGTTTCACTTATGTATTGTGAATATCTTAGGATTTTTAGGTCGCACTCAGTTTAAATGGCGAGCATCTCCATGGGAACCAAAGTCTTTTGAGGGATGATACTTATATAATTGCTTAACTTAGTTAGTCTTGCAACATTCTTAGTGTAGATTATAGATAGATGGATTATTAACCTTAAATAAATTTATAGTGAAAACCTATTTTAGAACTTAAATCATGTTCAATGAATCTTGATGTGATGATTGGGTACCTTTTTGGAGATAATTATGTTATTATTATTATTATTTATAAAATTGATTTATTGTTAGAAAATACTTAGAGTATAAATAGACTTGTACCAGTTGATTTGATTATCGAGGTTCAGTATCTTTTATCATATTATATAATTAACAAACATAACTTTACTTTTAGAATTTTAATCTAATGATGTCATCTTTGGAAAAGGCAAGACCTTCTATAAGGGACAAGCTAGATTTGGACAGTTTGTAGATTATTGTTATTTTAGTTGTTGTAAATTTCATTTTTCCTTTGTTGGGGATTATGAACATTATTATTCACTTGAGAGATTATTTATTATTGTGTGCCCTTATGGGGGATTATATTTATATTCTCATTGACCTGAGAGAATATATATTATGTGTTGTTGGTATGGGCGCTTTATGTCATGATTTGAGACTACTCCCTAGTCATAACACGATGCTTAAGGCCATAAGTGACCCCAAGCTAACCCATGATCTGGAATCTTCCATGACCACTGAATAAAATAATAATAAAACATCATTTGTGGAAGTTAATATTGATAAAAACTCTGATAAGGTGTAATAACAAAACAATACCCAATATGTTTGAACTGCTAATAAAACTGAAGACAAGTCCGACTATCTGAAAGCCTCTAAAACATAAGGAGTTCATGGGAAACCCCCCCAACTAACTCCAACTGTATGAAATAAAGAAAACACTGGAAGTAACTGTAAATAACTTGTCTTCAATGGATGAGGAATCACCATAATTGCTGCTGAGCGATTAGGGAACTGAGCGCCTGAACCTATGTTATAAGACAACATATCACAAAAAAGAGTATGCAATTAGTACTTTTAATATACTAGTACGTGAGATAAGGACTAGCTGAAGTGCATATAGATACTAAGCATAAATACATGAACATGTAAAATGAATTCAAGACCTAGTAAAACATATATTGAAATAATCAATAAAACTGAATATCTAAATAGCTGGTAAGTAAATATTTGTTCATGCAAACCTGAACTAATATAATTCAAATACTGAACTAAAACTTTGGGAGCTATCATATAACTGACATGCCCCAATCTGAGTTGATAGGGGTCTAACCTGTAATTAAGTTGGGCAAGTGTGAGTACCTTACCGCGGGTACCAACACATAGCTAATGATGTAGATCTAACAAAGCTGATGTCTCGAAGGTCTAAGGTGTCACCCTCAACTGACAGGTGCCCCTAAGAGAGTATCAACCCTCAACTGGTAGGAGGACCTCTCAAAACCTATGCTGGCTACATAGTTTTGGAACTTAGGGGCTGCTACTAAAGGTCACACCCTCGACTGGCAGGTGAGTCCTCATCCCCGTGTTAGCTCAGCACTAAGTCTTACTCTGAATAAAACTGACACTGGTTCTGATTAAAGTTAACAGGACTCACAACTGATAAATGCTTAACATGAATTTGATAATCTGAATTTGGTAGTAAAATTGTGATTCTGACTAACTTGTTGCTTAAAATCGGAAACATGCATAAATATATAGGTATAGGGTATTCATAACCCTATATCATTGAATAATACTTTAAATACAATGACTTCATTTAAAACACTATAAGGTAATTCAAGATTTGGAGACCCAAAACATTGAAAATATTACTAACTAATGAAAACCATGATTATAGGTATAGGAATATGATAAACTTATAATAACAACATGCTCACATGGTTCAACTTATAGATTTGTAAATTTACATGGTGTCAACTAAACATGATATAGATGATTGAGATTATAAAGCATGAAAGAGTATAATTCTCATGGGGAAACATAATTTCATGGTTTGTATTCAAAACTATTAAGAAAAAATTGAGTAAATTCATAATTAACATTGAAATTCCATGAAAAGAGGGATAATGGTCTATACTTGAAAAAAGGAGATTTTGGGACTAAATGGCTAGAAGGAACCCATTGATGAATATCCCACATACCTGAGTTACTTGAACTTATGAAGAAAAGTTGGAATTGGGAACTTAAATAGTTGAATTCTTGGAAGAAGCTTTAATTTTATGTTCTTGAGAATGGGAGATGATTATACGTTATTAACTAATGATGAATGGTGTAAATAATTCCCCTCTTGGGTTTTTATGTCATGAATTGTGAGTTTAGGCAGCGGGGAAAAGAAAAAAACAACCCTCACCCCTTTAGTAAGCTATAGGATTTACACAGCCTCCGTGGCACGATGGCTATCACAGAGGCTAGCCTCTGTGACACGCTGAGTATTGTGGAGGCTAACCTTCATGAAATGCTGTATATCGTAAAGACTATCCTCTGTGACATACTAAAATTGTGGAGTCTTTCTTCCTCTCCGTTCCAAAACTACCTCGAACCTCTTTTGAAATTTCCAAAACTCTCCTAGATGACCCTTTTAACATTCCTAAACATATTTCAACTCATAGATAAATGTTTTAAACTCGAGAAGGATAATAATTAAAATGTTCAAAATCTTGGGGTGTCAAAATGGCCATGTCACTTGTACTTAGTGTAAATTAAGGGCTTTGAGACCTCTAAACATGTCTTGGATAGATGAAAACTTGCCTAGGATTTTGTGGGGCATTACAATATCTCCCTCTTAGGATCATTTGTCCCGAAATAAAACTATCTAAATTGAGGTACTAAGAAGACTGAGATCATGCACTAAATACTTATAAACTGGATCATTGTTAAGTAATTAAAACTGAAACATGATTCATGGACTGAACTGAATTTTATGAATGCATATTATAACATGAGGATGGTTATGTAGCTAACATAGAAAACGAAAGAATCACTCAAGGAAAACCATTACCTCATGGTAAATCTTTATTCACAGAGACAAGATGAGGATACTTGGCTCACATATCAGCTTTTGCTTCCCAAGTAGTTCCCTCAACCGACTAATTCCTCGGTAGAACCTTAATAAAAGGGGTTTCTTTATTTCTCTACCTACTAATCTGATGATTATGGATCTTCACTTGGACTGCTTCGTAGGAAAGGCTATCTTTCATGCGCACACTCTCTAAAGGAAAGATAGAAGCTGGGTCACCAATGTATTTCTCTAACAAAGAGACATAAAACACCGGATGCACTAACATCAATCCTGTAGGAAACTCTATCTTATAAGCTACCTTCCCAAAATGGCTCATAATACTATATAGGCCAATATAGATTTCCTGTCTTACCAAACCTCTTCACCCATTTGATGGGTGAAAGTTTCAAAGAAACCAAGTCACCAACATCAACTCAAGATCTTTTCTCCTAACATCAACATAAGATTTCTGTCGACTCTAGGTTGTCTTCAGCCATTCTTGAACCAAATGAACTTTCTCCATCGCCTCATACACTTAACCTAGCCCTATCAAAATAGCCTCACCTACTTTAAACCAATTAATAAGAGATATGCACCTTCTTTCATAGAGAACCTTAAATGAAGCCATCTGAATACTGGAGTGATAACTGTTGCTGTAAGCAAATTCAATCAAAGGTAAGTAGTTATACAAACTACCCTTAAAGTTGATAACACAAGACCATAACATGTCCTCTAATGTTTGAACGGTTTACTCTGCCTGACCATCTATCTGACGATGAAAGGTTGTACTAAGATGGACTTGGGTACTAAGACCCTTCTGAAAAGCCTTCCTAAAATTAGAGGTAAATAGGGAATCTCTATCAGAAATGATGGTCAATGAAACCCCATGCATCTTTACTAACTCTCTGAGATAGAGTCTAGTATAATCCTCAGTTGAATGTGAAGTATGAACTAGAATGAAATGGGCTGACTTGGTCATTCTTTCTACAATGACCCAAATCAAATCATGCCGATGATGCGTATGAGGTAACCTTGTCACAAAATCCACATTCACCACTTTCCACTTCTAAGTGGGGACATTACACTCGTAAAGAATACCACTAGACCTTTGGTGCTCAACCTTGACCTACTAATAATTCAATCACTTATACATTAATTCAACACTATCTTTCTTTATACCATTCCACCAATAGATTTCCCATAAATCATGGTGAATCTTAGTGGCTCCTGGGTGAATAAAATATTGCACACCATGTGCCTTTCCTAATATTAGCTATCTCAAACCATCCACACTCGGGACACATAAACTACCCTGAAAAGGAAGCATAACATCTAACCCTTTAGAGAAAACCTCAACCTTCTAATCTCGAACTACCTCGTTCAACTTGACCAAAATAGGATACCTGTCTTGCTTTTCTTTTACTTCAGCAACCAATGAAGATTTTAAACCATCCTGAACCCATATACTACCTTCAGCCAAATCAACTAGCCGAATACCCAATCTAGAAAGCTGATGAACCTCGCTGACTATATCTTTCTTATCCTCCTCAACATGTACAATAATTCCCATAGAAAATCTACTAATGGCATCGACCACAACATTGGCCTTACCTAAGTGATACGACACACTCATATCCTAGTCTTTCAATAGTTCAAGACACCTTCTATGATGAAAATTTAAATCCTTCTATATTAATACATACTGTAAATTCTTATGGTTAGTGAACACGTCACCATGGACCCCATAAAGGTAATGCCTCTAAATTAATAAGGCAAAGACAATAGCTGCTAACTTAAGGTCATGACCTTACCTCACTTCATTAAAACACAATCAAGAGCAACTCTAGAAGTATCATAATAAACTACAAACCCATCTGAACCATCTACTAGAGTCAATACTAGAGCAAGAGTGAGTCGAGTCTTCAACTCCTGAAAACTCTTCTCGCAGGAATTTGACCACCAAAATTTGACTCTCTTTTAGGTTAATCGAGATATAGGGGAAGTAATAGAATAAAATCCTTCAACAAACCATTTTTTATAATCAGCTAAACGCAAGAAACTCCTGATATCTGATGGTGAGATAGGTGTAGGCAGTTTCTCACCACTTTGGTCTTCTGAGATCAACTCGAATGCCATCACTGAAAATGATGTGACTAAGGATATTGATGTATCTAAACCAGAATTCACACTTGCTTAACTTAGCCAATAATTGGTGGTCCTTAAGGGTCTACAATACAATTCTTAAATGGCCCGCATGATTGCTCTCACTTAGGGAATAGACAAGGATGTAATCTACAAAAACTATGATAAACATGTCCAAGTAATACTTGAAAACACTATTTATCAAGTCTATAAAAGCTACAAGAGCTTTTGTTAATCCTAAATACAACTAGAAATTTGAATTGACCATATCAAGTACTGAAGGCTATCTTTGGGATGTCACATTCTCTGACTCTAAGCTGATGATAATCGAATCTGAGGTCTATCTTAGAGAAATAGCTTGTACTCTAAAGTTGGTCAAACATTTCATCAATCTTGGAAAGAGGATACATATTCTTTATTGTGACCTTTTTTAACTAACGGTAGTCAATGCATATTCAGAGGGAACCATTTTTCTTGAACACGAATAGAAATGGAGTACCCAACGGAGAAATACTAGGCCTAATGAAACCTTTATCTAAGAGGTCTTTTAATTAATCCTTCAATTCCTTAAGCTCAGCCATTCTATAAGGTGGAATTTTTATTGGCTGAGTATCTGGAAGGAGATTTATTTCTAAGTCAATTTCCCTCTCAGGAAGAACTTCGAGAAGATCTTCGGGGAATAACTCTAGAAACTCATTCACTACTAGAACTGACTCAAGACTCAGAGTTTTAAAAATTAAGTCCTTGACTCACGCGAGATGGTATATACAACCCTTGGATATCATCTTCCTTGCCTTAAGATAGGAGAAAAATCAACATATAGGCACTTAAGAACTACCCCTCCTTTAAATAACAGGCTCATTAGGGAATTGGAACTGTACCATTCTATTCCTACAGTCAACCAAGGCATAATGTGAGTAGAGCCAATCCATGTCATGAATGACATCAAAATCGATCTTCTTTAACTCTACAATGTCAACTGAAGTAACTTTTTGAGATACTATATTTGGGCAACTTTTGTATACCCATTTGGTTGTAATAGAACTACCCATTAGTGTAGACACGGAGAAGGGTTCTGCTGAAATATCAGGACTGACACCAAAGTCTACAACTATATAAGGAGTCACAAAAGAAAGTGATGCTACAGGGTCTAATAATACATAAACATGAAGATGAAAGACTTGCAACGTACTCGTAACTATACCAGGAGAACACTCCCTGATCATGTCAAGTTTGGAGAGCATAAAGCTGGTTCTAATATTGCTCACTAGTGGCACTGGAGGAGGCGCCCTGCGGAGTTAGGTACCCTGTTGGAGCTGATGAAAATTTAGACTGACCCTGTTGATGAAAATCCTTTCCCTTTTGGGTAACCCCGAGATAATCCCTGATCCTATGGTTTGTCTTTTCACACCCAAAACACACATCATTGTCTGCCCTACACTCTCCTAGATGGTTCTTACCATATCTCCCACAGAGTCGATTGGCGTGACTACTGTTCATACTACCCTAGGACTTAGAGCCCGGTGCTCTATCCCAATTGTCTTTCCTGAACTTAAGCACTGGCACTTTGGCAGAAGATGGGTTTTAACCCTTGCTCTATCCCATTAGACCCTTGTGGTGAGAAGTTGAAGCTACTAATTTTGGCCCTCTTAGTATCTCTTCCATTTACTTTGAGCTTCTCCTCCTCAATTTGCTGAGCATGAACCATCAATCTAGAAAGGTCCATCTCCTTAATCAACATAGTTCTTTTGACACTCCTTGATTACACCATCCGATACAACGGATACAAACTTACTCATTCTGGCCCTAGAATTATTCACCATAGTTGGAGCATACCTTGCCAACTGGGTAAATATTAGTGAGTATTCCTTTACACTCATGTTACCCTGCTTCAAATTTATATACTTCTTCTCTTTGGGCTCTCTCAACTCGAGTGGGAAAAACCTACCTAAGAAGGTTGTAGCAAACTTCTCCAATCTATAGGCTGCCTCAATACCTCTGTCCTTCTTCCACTGCTTGAATCAAGTATGGGCCACTTTTTGCAATTGGTAGGTAACTAAGTCAGCACTCTTACTAGTAGTGACACCTATAATATCTGTTACTTCCTGCACACCATCCAAAAACTCTTAGGGATCCTCAATAGACTTAGACTAAGAAAACAATAAAGGATTCATTTGAGTAAAGTCTAGGATCCTAGTTGTTGTCGTGCTTACCACTATATTGGCTGGGGCAACAGACTGCTGGTTATTTAGAGAAGCAATAATCTAGGCCAAAATAGTAAAAGCAGTCCTGAATTAAGTGTAGGAAACATGGTTGTCAGAGGGTCTTTCTAAATAGGTGATTGTGCAGGCTGATCCTTATTCCTTCTTTTATTATTTCTTCTGGGAGGCATTTTTCTATAAACAGATGAAGGACGAGTTATAAAATAGAATTAATTAGTTCTCATTCTCTTTCCTATGATGTTAATACTAAAAAATGGGAAACTTTTCTAAAATGTCTCATAGCCTCTTGTGAATAAGTGTGGCACACTTCACATCCATGCACACGACTCTACTTAATGTGGCTTTCAGAGACTCTAGGACATATCCAAACCTTAGGCTCTGATACCAAGTTTTGTCATGACTCGAGACTACCCCCTAGTCAAAACATGGTGCTTAAGGCCACAAGTGACCTCCAGATACCCATGATTTGGTATCTGCCCTGAATACTGAATAAAAAAATTAAAACATCATATGCAAAAGTTAATTCTAATTAAAACTCTGATAAAGTTTAATGCTAAAACAATACTCAATATGTCTGAACTACTAATAAAACTGGAAGTAAGTCTGACTATCTGAAAGCCTCTAAGACACGAGGAGTTGATAGAAAAAACCCTTAACTAACTCCGAATATCTAAAATAAAGTAAACACTGGAAGTAACTACAAAGAACATGTACTCGATGGATGAGGATTCACTATAACTGCTGCTAAGTAGTATTGAATTGACTAAGGGTGATCGGGGAACTGAGCATCCGAACCTATGTTATAAGACAATATAGCGCAAAACAGAGTATGCAATCAGTACTTTGAATGTACTATTATGTAAGATAATGACTAGCTAAAGTCCATATACATACTGAGCATGAATATATAAAACGAATGCAAGACCAAGTAAAACATGTACATAAATAATCTGTAAAATTGATTACTGAATAGCTGGTAATTGAAAACTTAGTCATGCTAACCTGAACTGATATAATCTGAATATTGAACTGAAAATGTGGGAGCTATCATGTAACTGATATGCCCCAATCTAAGCTGATCGGGTTCTAACCTTTAACACCAGTTGGAAGGGTGCTGGTACCTTACCACAAGTACCAACACATGATTGATGATGTGGATCCAACACAGATAATATCCAAATGGACTCGTAATGAAACATGGGGAAGGGGGAAGCACCTTATAAGAGACTAGGTCCCTTAGATTCAGACCTAAGAAATAAAGTTGTAAAGTAATAAGGAAGTAAAACTTTGCAAGAAAGTAAAGAATACAATGATTTAACTTGAAAACCTCCTTAATTAAGGAAAGAGAAACCATGACTTTCCCTTACAGGCACTCAAGAATCCACTATAATCAAACTCATGATTACAAACTCCTTTGGAACTTAACTCTAAGCTCCACTAATCTGTAACAACTCTATTACAAACTCTCCTTGACAACACTATCAATATCTCTTCTCAATATTGATTAACTTTAACCACTATTAGCTCAAGTAACTCTACCTAAGCACTCTAAAGACACAAGAGAAGCATTACTCTGATAAGATGAGTAATTCGATCACAAACTAGGACTTAACTCAAGAATAATTAATCATTCAGCACACAAAAACATGGAACATGAGCAATATTAAGTTTTTGTCATTTTCTTCTTAAATAGCCAAATAGTAAGAACTATTGAATTGAGAAACATTCTTTTCAATTTATAGTAGGATAATGGTTATGGTATAAATTTGATTGGGCCAGGTGTCCTTATTAGTACACAACTCACATGCACAATTTTGTACACTAACAAACAAAACTGCGCTAACATGTGACAGTTGTATGTTTTCATAAAGATCTAGGGACCTGGTCCCTTGTTGTCAGTTGATTATCATCAAAACAAGATGTAGCAGTTTTTCCCTTTTTTGATGATCACAAACCACAAATTTTGGAGCATCAAACTTCATTAACTCAGAGTGATCACCACTATTGTCAATGAATGTTCCTCCTATCACTATGCACCATGCTTCCCTCTATTAATATACCAACATGCATTCTTCCTCCTATTGTATTCACTATGCTTTCCCCTACCAATATACCAACATGATTCCTCCATCAAATTACCTATACTTCAATATATCATTCACCATAAGTGTCATACCTGGTATCTGGTCCCTAACACATGAATTTAGTATCCCCCCTTTTGGCATCATTAAAAAGTTAGACTAGTAAACTAAGAGTAAAATAAGCATAATTTAGTTAACTTATGTCCATTGGAGCAACACAAATATGAAGAATAGCTTTTAAAGTAAAGAAGAGACAGATAAAACACACAAACAAGGATTTCATTCATATTAAATAGGATTAGTACCATTACATCATGCCAAAAAATCAGAAAACATCTATCTTTAAAAAGCCATATCGGAATCAAGGACATCAAACTAACACAGGGAAAGATTAAAAGTAGGAGAGACTAGGCTTAAGTGGATAGAGGTTTTTGGGATAGGGTCTTAAGAAACATCTCTATTCTTGAAATCACAGCAATATGAGAATCTAATAACTTCTTTGTTAGGTCCTTTATTCCAGCATTACAATTTTGGACCTCATTAGTGAGTGCTAAGACCTTCTTCTTCATATCTGCGTTCTTTGCACTAACTGCTTCACTCACACTTGGTCCTTCAGCTAATATTTGCTGATTTTTCAATTTTAGTGTAAGTATTTCTGCATCCTTAGTGGCCATAGCAACTATCATATACTCTAATTCTATGCTTAACTTTTCTAGAATTGCTAACAGTTCTGACACCTGGGACATAATCCCAGTTTCCCTTCAACACACTCATTTTCAACCAAACTAGTCAATCTAAACATTTTCTTTGTTGTACCAGGAGTTCTCTTTTCACAGACTACCCCAAAATCATCAAACACCCTATTTAAAAATATTCGTAGGGCATACTGTGTCTTTCATCTTTCTTATAGATTACTTGGAATATATGTTGGATCATTAATGCAGGTAGACTAATCAACTCAAATTTGCTTAAGCACTCCATCACATATAAATCTACACCAGAAATAATGGGTTTTTTCTTCGAGGTTGGCTGCACTACTTTGTTGACAAACTCAAAGACCAATTGAAACTCACCCTTGAGAAACTTCTTTCTTACACTAGCCATAAAAGTTTTTTCTATTTTAGAAGCATCAACTATAAGTTTAGTTTAGGAATGTTGTTTCTAGATAATCTTCTCACCCACGATGAGAACACCCAAAATTTTTCCAAGAGCTTCTTCATCTAACTTTATTTTCTTTCCTTGCACCATTACAATCAGGCTTACCCCATCTTCAAAAAATTTGACAGTGTAGAAAAACTTTCTTACTTCATCTTCATAGACATAGGGAACTGGTCCCTCTATAAGATGCAACCATCATTGGTGTCGCACATACTCTACAAGCTCAACTATTCCAGGTTTTTTAACGATCCTAAAGTCAAATACCCTCAAGTCAGAATCTTTTGATTTCCAAGTACTTCATTTGTCCCCTCTCTAGATGCAAACTTTTGTTCATCATCCTTCTTTTTTCTTTTAGAACCACTGATTAGTTCCTCCTCTGTAGCTTTTCTTTTTTTGCGACTAGGTCCCTTAAAATCTTTCTTTTTATTCTTTACTTCCATGTGTTTTTATTTCATCCCAGCAGGGTTTCCAGACTTTAAAGTGGAGGACTTGGTCCTTCTTTCAACAAAAAATTCTTTTTTTTTTTTTATTGTAGCAGCAACATTAGGATAAACATCCTTACCCTTTCCAACATCTACAACTTCTATATTTTTATCCTCTACTATAATGACTTTCTTTAGTATTCTTCTCTTACCAATAGATTACTGGCTAGCCTTCATAGCATCCTTTTACAATATTTTCTCAGATCCCCAAGTTGAATATGTTATAAAAATCTATACACTTGTGTCTACCACTTTTACTTACCGTTAATTCCCCATTATTTCTGTACTGACCCCCTCAGTGGTGGTTAATCTTCATCATCCTCATCATCCTTATTTGGAGGTTGTACAAACTCCCTAACTTTAGGAACATCTCTTTTAGAAAATGGATCACTATCCATTAAAGAAGATTTCTTTTATATCATTTTCAAGTAGTATTAAAATCTCAGCTACCCAATCCACACTACTAGAAATATCAAATCTTTTAACTAGAATTTCTTCATTTCATCATTAAGAAAAATGGGGTTTGACTCTGAGGGAGTAGGGGAACCAAGTACGTTAAGTATTTCAGAATCTTTATGTATTTTTGGTTCTTTTGAGATAAGAATAACTTCAGATTGAGAACCTTATGTTTAGTTGGTAAACCAAAGCCCTAATTTAGGTTTACCACCATTGCTGACCCAACAGGGGTTTCTATGGTAGCTGAAGTTTTGATAGAAACAGATACCTCTAGAATCTCAGTAGTTTTAAAAGAGAACATAGTAGGTTGTATGGACTTAAATTCTTAGTGATGATTTGAGGAAGGATCTTCTACTATTTTGGGTATTGAAGAATAAAATGTTTAATTTGGGGCTTTTCACACTGGATTTCTAGGGATTAACTTATTTTTTGGTCTTTATCAGGGCTCAATTGAGTGGGGATATCAACCATATCGATCTTTTGTGAAAGAGAGAATAAAAATAGTTTGTTTTTGAGAGAATGAATAATTTGAGGAAAAAAATTTATAAATTAATTTAGAAGAGAATAAAATTGAATAAATTTGATTTGTATTTAAGGGAGGTGATCATTGTCATTGAGATAAATTTTGAATGAAATGACATGTCTGGTCCTAATTGGTGTGACATTTCACCTTACTAGAGATTTGACAGCTTTTGTTCACAGAAGAAAGGACACGTGGATTTTTTAGATAGAATTTTATGAGTTTTAAAGCACTCTATTTTGGTACTAACCTGAGAGATAGTACCAGGTCCCTCTCTTTCTTGAGTGAATCCTCAAATTTATGTCTGTCTAAATTGTTCTCTTCCAAAGTTATTCCCATGCGTGTATACCTACAAAGATATGGTTCTAAGTTAGACCAACAGGTACGTACTTTATTAAGGATACCCATCTCCTGGTCATAGCAAATTTTATGGAGAAATGCTAATTCATCTAGTAGGTCAGGTTATGTTGATTAACCCCATCCTTAACCTGTTCTTTACAAATTGATCCGTGTGAAGAGCCTTAGTAATGATGTACTTAGTCTTGCAAAACTCCATGCAAATAGCTCCCTTCTAAATGTTGTCTCTGAAAAAATAATTCCTTATATCAATATGCTTAGTCCTTTTAGGTTGCACTGTATTCTTATCCCTATTAGGAGCACTTATATTATCACACATCAGAAGGATAATGTCTGAGACAATCCCAAAATCTTTTAGTTACTATACACCCATTTTTCCTAATAATTTTTCTGTCAACAAGTCTGAGGACCAGGTGTCAGACTTTATATCTTTCAAATTGCTAATGCTCCTCTTGAATTACATCAATCCAATCAATATCTTTAAAAGATTCTTTCATATTTTAGGCTCAATTTAGGACAAGAATACTGATAATTCCATGAAATTTCTGGCTTGAGATATTGTTCAAACTCCATATTACAAAGGTGTAGTTAAATTCTCAAGTGGGTGAGAAGATTTGTGCCTATAGTTTGACCTTATAAGATAAGTTCCATTGGGACTAGGTCCCTGAAAAGTTTGATTGGACCCTTGTTGATTCTTTTCAACTGGATTAGGGGTCTGTAACTGAGATCCTGGATCACCATCACCTTCATCATTCCAAAATGCATCATTTAGTTCTTTACCATAATCTTTAGCAATATCATCTCTTTGAACATGAATGAGTTCTTCAATATCAGAATCTTCATCATCACCTGGATTTACCTGCTTTCCTGACCCATCAAGAACATTATGTATACTTTCTTCCAGAAACAATGTTCTTTATTGAAAACTCTATATGCTTTGCTTGTTAAAGAGTATCCAACAAATATTTCTTGATAACTTTTTAGTCAAACTTTCCTAGTTCATTCTTCCCATTGTTTAGTACAAAGCACTTGCACCCAAAGGGTCTGAAGTAGTCAAATTTAGGTTTTCTATTAACACAAGATCACATGGGGTCTTGTTTAGGAGAGATATTATCAAATACCTTTTTGACACATTACAGGCAGTATTTACAGCTTCAGCCCAAAAGCTCTTTGAAAGCCCACTGTTAATCAACATGGGCCTTGCAATCTCTATGAGGGTTTTCTTTCAATAACTCTATTTTGCTGAAGAGTTCTAGGAGTAGATAGGTTGTGACTCATTTCATATTTAGAACAAAATCCCACAACTTGGGATTTCTCAAATTCAGTTTCATGATCAAATCTGAATTCAACAATCTTACAATTCAGCTTTATTTGAATTTGCTTGGAAAAAGTTATGAGAAAGAATCCTTGTTTCTCAAGAACATTATCCAGGTGAACCTGGAGTAGTCATCCACAATGAAAATACATACTTCTTTTCTACTCTACTTCGACTTTGATAGGTCCACATAGATTTATGTGCAACAACTCAAGTGGTCTAGAAGTACTCGACTATTTTTTTTTATCTTTAAGGAAAACTTTGTTTGTTTAATCTTAACATAAGCATCACAAACCTTATTGTCTAGAAATTTCAGCTTTGGCATGCCACAAACCAGGTCCTTTGAAATCAACTTGTTCAACATATGTCTCAGCCTTCTATGCCATAGATCAATAGCTTCTCTTTGAACACTTAATCAAGTTAATTCCATATCAGCTACAGACTCTAAATTAGCCATATGCATAATTTTAAGCCTTTTGGCTTTGAGAATTTCAAGCTTAATATTGTACATCTTCTATTCACTTAGTACACATCTTCTATTTCATAATTAAGTGATTTTTCAATTTTTCCCACACCATGGATATAACCTTTTTTAACATTTTCAAAAGAAACATCTCCCCTTTGAAGCATCTTGAGAGAGAGAAGCAGTCAGTTCTCCCAGTCATGTGCTTTAAGAAACCATTATACATAAAATAGTTCTATCTATATCCTAATTCTCCTACCTATAAACATAGTAATTTTTTAGATTTGGGAACCTATTTGAGTTCGATTTCCCAAAAGAAAGATAAAGGTGTAATAAAGTCTTTCTTGGACCAATTAGGCAATGAGTTCTTCTTCCCATTTTTAAAGGGTTTGTAACCCTTAGGATAATAATTCTCCTATTGGATGTATCCTTGACTACTCATTATATCTCCAAGATAACTTTTATAGTTTTTTTTCAAGTGCACATCTCGTCCACAATAAGTGCATAGAGGTTTGTGGACCGTGTTTCTAATACCATAAACAACTTTTACTTAAGATACAAGTGATTGGGTTTTATACTGATATACAAGGAATTTTCCATTATTAACACCTCGACCAGTTAAATTAGAAAGGATTTGTCAGAATATGGTCTATCTTAGTGATTTGTTAAGTTTTTCTCTTATACGAACCAGGTCCCTCTGTAGTTTCTCATTCTTATTGAGTGCAGTCACGAGATGATTTGAAGAATCCCTTAATTTTTATTTAAACTCAATTTGAAGCCTTAAGGCTTCTTTCTTCCTTTTACCATCATAATCATCCACTTTTTTTAGCTGATTTATTAAACTCAGAATTTTAGATTTTAACTTAGTAAATTGTTCTTCTATTTTGGATATCTGGAGAGTTAAGGCAATTAATTCAAGCTCTTAATTTTATAATTTATCTTCTAACACATTTTTCTCTGTAGTAATTCACACACAAAATCAATCAACACATTTGCAAGCTTCCTTATTATTTTAGCAGAGTAGTTATCGAAATTTTCTTTAGTGTCAAAAATAGTTACCACATTTTCTTCTTCATCTTCAGTGTTGTCCATAAGAGCAAAAAAGGAGTAAAAAGTAAAATTATCATCCTCCACTGCCAGCACAGAAACATCTTCAAGCTTTTCATCTTTCACAGATTCACTAGCGGAATCTCCTAGACAGCGAAAGAATGTTTCACTGCATAATCAGCGGTAGCTTTTCTTCTTAGTTTTTAAGGGACCTAGTCCTTGTACTTTCCTTTGTTATCTCCATAATTTATATATTCTTAATGGTCCATTTTGTGCAATGGACAATCCTTGATGAATTCTAAGGACTTCTACATTTGTGACAAACTTTAATAGTATCTCTCTTTTTGCTGTTACTTTCTCTTCTTTAAAACTGACCATTCTTCTTCATTATTGTAAGAATCCTTTTTATTAAATAGGAAACATCGGTGTCCTCCTAAGTTTAATCATAATTTAAATCCTTTAGTTCCAGAGATGTTTGTCTTTTTGCTTCCTTTTTCTCTTTCCCTTGCTTCTTCTTGAATTCATGATTTCAGATTACTAATGAGTTTATCCATAGTGAGCGATTTTAGGTTTCTTTCCTCAGTGATATCATCTACTTTTATTTCCAAGGATTTAGGAAGAACTCCCAGAATTTTTCTCACTTGTTTATACAAAGGAATAAGTTCTTCTAAATAGTGCAACTCATTTGTGATTGAAGTAAATCTGAATGCATCTCTTGGATAGTTTCTCTTTCTTTCATGGTGAAGGTTTCATACTGAGTAGTCAGTATATCAACTTTTCAATAATTCACATCAGTGGTTCCTTTATGAAAAATCTTCAAGCAATCCCAGATTTCCTTAGAATTTCTACAAGAAGAAATCCTGTTATATTCATTAGATCCTATGCCACGAACAAGCAATTTATATGCCTTGTAATTTTTCTCAACTTTCTTTTGATCTTCATCATCAAACACTCTCCTGGTTTTGACAACCATCCTTGTTGTGTCTCCTTCTTTAACTTCTCTAACTGGCACATGAGTACCATTAAGTATTATATCCATTAGCTCACTAACCTTAGCCATAATGAAGTCATATATCCTAGTTTTCTATCACCCATAGTACTCTTATTAAAGTGGGGTGGTCAAGTGGTAGATTGCACTTCTTCCAAATTAGGTGGAGCATCTATGATAAATAACACACTTTAGGTATGTAATTTTTAGAGTGTCCTTTCTCTGATACCAATTGATGAAATATTGGGGATGCACCACCTTAAAAGGGACTAGGTTCCTTGGATTCAAACATAAACAATAAATCAGTAAAGCAGTAAAGGAAGTAAGACTTTGCAGGAAAGTAAAGTACACAATGATGTAATGTGGAAACCTCATTGCTCAATGGAGGAAAACCATGAATTTACCTCACAAGCACTCAAGAATCCACTTTAATCAAACTCATGATTACAAACTTCATTGGAACTTAACTCTAAGCTCCACTAATTTGTAATAACTCTATTACAAACTCTCCTTGACAACTTTGTCAACATCCCTTTTTAATATTGATAAACTCTAACCAATATCAACCTAAGCACTCCAAAGACATAAGAAAAGCATTACTAATATAAGATGAGTAATTTGATTAAATACCAAGACTTGACTCAAGAATAATTACTCTTCAGCACACAGAAACTTAGAACTTGAGAAATATTGAGTTTCTTTTTACCATTTTTCTTATTGAATAACCAAATTGCAAAAACTGTTGAATTGAGAAGCATTATTTTCTATTTATAGAAGGATAATGATTAGGATAGAATTTTGATTGGGCCAGCTGTCCTGATTTGTACATACCTTACCTGCGTAGTTTGTTACACTAACAAACAAAATTGGGCAGACATCTGATAGCTGTATGTTTTTATGAAGACCCAGGGACCTAATATTTTATTGTCAGTTGATCATCATTAATACATGATATAGTGACTAGGGTGTCGCCCTCAATTTCCAAGTGCCACTAAAATACTATCAACCCTCAACTGGTAGAAAGCCTCTCAAAACTAAAGTTGACTACATAGATTTGGAATTCAAGAACTGCTACTAAAGGTCACAACCTTGATTGGTAGGTGATCCCTCTTCCATAGGTTTACTCGATGCTAAGTCTTACTCTCAACTAAAATAACACTGGTTCTACTTAAAGTTAAGAGAACTCAAAACTGATAATTGCTCAACATGAATTTAATAATTTGAATTAGGTAGTAAAATCATGATTCTGACTAATTTGTTGCTTGAAATTGGTAACATGCATAAACATAGAGTTATAAATTGTTCATAACCCTCCAGCACTGAATTATCATTTAAATATAATGACATCATTTAATACCCTATAAGGAAATTCATAATTTAGAGACCCAAAACATAGAATGTATTGCTAACTGATGAAAACCGTGATTATAGTTATGGGAATATGATAAAATTATAAGAACAACATGCTCCATGGTTCAATTCATAGATTGGTAAATTAACATGGTGTTAATTGAACATGATATGGATGACAGAGATTATAAAGCATGCAAGAGTATAATTCTCATAGGTAAACATAATTACATAGTTTGTGTTCAAAACTATTAAGAGAAAAGCAAGTAAACTCATAATTAACATTAAATTTCCATGAAAAGAGGGAAAAGGGTCTATACTTGAAAAACCAAGGATTTTGTGACTTAGTGGTTGGAAGGAATCCATTGATAAATATCCTACATACCCGAGTTGCTTGAATTTGGGGAAAAAAGTTTGAATTTGGACCTTGAATGATTGAATTCTTTAAAAAAGCTTTTAATTTTGTGTTCTTGAGAATGGGAGATAATTATACATTTTTAATTGATGGTGAATGGGCCTAATAATACACCTCTTGGGGTTTAAAGAATGGAATTGGTAGTTTAGGGAGAGGGGAAAAAACCAAAATGTCCCTCACCCCCTTAGTAAAGCTGTAGGATTTACACAGCCTCCGTGGCACAGAGGTTAGCCTCTGTGACATACTATGTATCGCAGAGGTTATTCTCCATAAAACGCTGCCTATCACAAAGACTATCCTCCGAGACACACTGAAATCATGGAGGTTTACTACCTTCGTGGTCCAAAAATACCCCAAACCTCTTCCAAAAATTCTAAAACTCTCCCAGATTGCCCTTTTAACATCCCTAAACATATTTCAACTTATACATCAACAATTTGAACTCAGGAAATCCAAAAATTAAAATATTCAAAATCTTAGGGTGTCAAAATAGCTATGTCACTTGTACTTAGTGTGAATTAATGGATATGGGACCTCTAAATATGTGTTCGATAGCTGAAAACTTGTCTTAGATTTTGCTGAGTATTACATTTTACCTGACATCATAAGCCTTATATATTCATTAAATGCCATATTTATTATTATGATGCTTGTATGGGGGCTTGAGTTCATATTATAGGCCTTCTTTGAACATAAATTACCTTTATCATGATATTAGTAACTGAGATAGGGGTTTTTGAGATGATTTTATTGATCTTTACATGACTCTTCACTCTAGTGGTGCTAAGGAGGGCTCATATCATGACTATTAACATATTTAGAAGATTTGAAATCATTGATAACTTTATGGAGATAATTCATTAACATCATATTGACTTGGTTATGTGCATGCTTCCTTATCTTATTCATTCATATTTAAGTAAATTAGTGCCTAAAGAAATAATTTATAAAATCTTTGATCCTTGAACAACAGCTGGAGAGGTGAATGTGACACTTTATAAATTTCTCAATTCCTGAACATTGTCCTTAGAGGTAAATTGAGGTATATAAAGTATATTGGTTGCAAACCCCCAATGGGTCTTGTGCTGAAGTGCTGAGTATCAAAATTTGTATACCAAAAGTCATGCTATGGCTTTGACTCATTCATCATCATCATCTCTACGTTGCATTGCATAAAATTTCCTTGGTATGTCTTGATATTGTGTTTGAGTATTTCATTTTGTATTAAATTACCGTGATTGAACCTTGTTTGTAATGTGTATTCTATATTTATTTCACTATATTACATCATTTATCATATCTCTTGGTTTATTTAAGAGTTGAGATATTCATAAAAGATATGGTATGTCTATGGTATGGTTAGTGAGACTCGTAGTGTCACGCCTATTAGTAGCATAATATATACATAATTATACACTCTCACTACTTTATCCTAGATTATTGTTTGAATGTGATAACTAATCCTGATATACTATGTTAGTGAGTGACTTCCTTTTACTTGTTGATCATAAAAATGACTAGTGTTAACTCACTTGAATTATTTTGCCTACCCTGTATATTGACATTTCTATGATTATTGTATTGGGAGACCCTATTAGGATAATATGGTGTACTTTTATGGTTGTATATTGATGGGGAACCGTGGATAGTTGGGATGGTGGTTCTCGTTATCACTTTGGATTAGGGTATTAGCGATGATTCTTGCTGAGTACATGTATTTCTTACTCACCTTTAATTTTCTTTTCTTTTTCTTGTTTTTGCACCACGTGAAGGTACTATTTCAAGCAGTAGATCATATATTATGTTCCATTAGTGTTGGCATTGTAGAGATAGAGGTGGTGGATGACGGATTTCATAACTTACTGGATCTCACCTCTTCTATCTTATGCTTATTTTTTCATTTAAGATACTTTAGAATATTTGATATTATTTTGTATTAGAGTCTTCCATTAATGATAACCAGACATAGGATGTAAAACGAATTATTAATTTATATTTAGTTATTTTTGGATTTTCTTCTTCTTCTTCTTCTTCTTCTTCCGCTTTTGATTTACTTTGAGCATTGAGTTTGGCTTGGGAGAGGCTTACCTATACTGGAGGGTATGACAGGTGACATCACGTACTCTATTTTGGGTTGTGACATCGTATTTGTCTTGTTTCTTGGAAGAGATTCGGTACATATATAGACTAGGTCTTGGATTTTAAGTTGTTAAAATTGTTTTGTGAAGTAAAAATATTATTTATTTCTTTTTTAATATTTTCTTGGTTCAATATTTAATTTCCATTAATTGAAAGGGTTTTTATTGACATTCGAAAGAATCATGGTTGGTGGTAAGGCTTCTCCTATCTAGTTAATAGTAGAGTAGGTGCCCACACAATCTGTAACTTGGGTTATGAAAGTATCAGAGCATTAGGTTACCAATCGCATAAGTACAAAAGAAAATGTTGAGTAGAGCCCTACAGATTTGTGTGTTGATGTCTATAGCAAATCCTTAGAAAGCTATGAGGCATCTAGTGTTCATTTCTTTATTCTTTCTTTTTGTGCTACCTCGATTTCTTTGTCTACTTGATAGAGCCCAATTAGTATCTGGTTGATTCTAATTGGTATTTCTACCACCTTAATTGGAACCTACTTAGTCTCAATTGATATCTTTATTAGTACAAAACTGAAACCTAGTTGATTCCAGTTGGTATATATTAATCAACATTTGTTTTTTTTTTGGTGTATTTACAGTGAAGCTGTTATGGTTATTTGTCGTGTGATTGTAATGGTAGAAATTAGAGTGTGTTATAATATAGGGTGACTTTGATGCATGGATCATATTCTAATACCTCATGTATTGGTATATAAACTTGAAATAACATGTTCTATTTTGACTTTAAACTGGAAAGAATCTTCTCTAATGGTTGTGGTTTTCGAATTTTCATCACGGGAGGCTTAAAGATAACAAATTGAGTGATCATATCCATTGTGGATGATTTTGCACTCACAAAATTAGGTTAAGGTAATTGTGTCGCATTAAGGGGAAAAATCTGTGAAATAGTTAAAGACTACTGGTTTGGGCTATTATAGTAGCGCGGGCCCCACAATAGTGAGACCATTATAGCAACCATTTGCCCCTTTAGTGGGTAATGCTAGGTTGGCTAGGTCATTGTAGTAGTCCCCTCACTGCTATAGCAGGATTACTATAGAGGATGAGGTATCGTTATAGCAGTCCAAGGAAGTGAAATCAGATTATCATGTCACATTAAGGGGGAAAATTTGAGAAATTTTTGAAGCCTACTGGTTAGGGCCATTGTAGCGGTGGGCATACCTCAATAGTGAGACCACTATAACAGTATCTTTCCCTCTACAATGGGTTATGCAAAGTTTCGTAGGCTATCGTTTCAATCCCCTCTCTACTATAGTAGGAAACCATTGGGGATGAGGTATTGTTGAAGCAGTCCTAGAAAGTACAGGGCTACAAATAATTCCATTGTTCCAAGATGCCACCAATGGCATCATAATGTTAAAATCATTTTTAATATGTGAAGGCAATTAAATAAAAGATGTTTGAAATATGCCTACCCAAGGTCAATAACCAACATAGTTTGAAAGTACAGGGAATATAGGGAATAGTGAGTAGGTAGCTAAGGTCTAAATAGTGACCTTATCTCCCGATATATACATATTTGAACCATTCTCCTCTAGCCCACTCAGGAATGAGAACTCATGGCCAGCCGTCATCTTCCCCTTTGGAAATTTTTGACCCAAAGCAGCAAACTTTAGGCTAGTCTATATGCATTTCCACTTTCAATAAAAGAGTCAATCTTGAGAACGACTCTTCTTATTCTATGCATCCAAGTCCTTTGGGAGCTCCACATGGGACCTATAAAAGATGATGTAAGTATTATGAATGATCGAATAACCCGTGGTTAGAAAAAGTAAACTTACAGGAAAGAGGGCTATCTTTATTGACATGTCATTCATGACTACTAGATCCTACTCCAACTGCTCGAGATGACCTAAAAAATGTAAGGAAACAGTTCCTGATCCTCTGCCCTCCTAGGTCCCACTCTTTCTCTATCAACACTCACCTTCCTCTTTTTCTTGTTCCTCCTCTAGTGTCTATTTAACTTTAAAAGGTCAAAGGGGAGATCATATAAAGTTCAATCATCCTTAGACTTCTCCGGTATATGCACCCTCTACCACAACTTTACAATCAATAAGAGAAGGAAAGATTCCTTCGAGGTATTGTAGAAGGTCATCCACTCATGTACCATCTTCTCCCCTACTTAAGACACCCTATTAAAATTCTTGAAGTTCAAAATAGATACCTTCATGGGGGGATGAGTCCTTCTAGACACCAAGTTCAACCACCATCTAGCCTTAACATTGAAATAGGATCTTGTAATAACTAACTTAGAATGGAGCCAAAGAATTGAGGATAACTTCTCAAAAATAACAATATCGGAACCAGTCAATCATTATCACTCTCTACCTCCTTAACCTGGTATGGTTTATTTGATCAACTGGTTCCCTCAATGTATCATTTATAGTATCCACCCTAATCAAGACATTTATGTCCTACCAGTGGATGGTTGGGTTAGGAGTGTCCCACTTTATCATGGGGAGCATAGTATAAAACTACCTTACCTAGACCTTATTCCATAGGTCCCCCGTCTACTCCTAATTCGAGCTCCTGCAGTAGGGAATAGAACTAGGGAACCTCTTCTTACACCTTATCCATGATAAATGCACATTTGTATGTAAAAACATAATTCTATAGGTTTAGGTAGCATTTCTGGCATGCCTTGGTGAGGAATTTCTCATAGAGAGAGGGAAGATTATCTCTTGCATCTATGATTGTAGTAGAACCTGAGTAAGGAGTAAGAAATATTATTAGTTGATTACATTATAAACTAAAATATAAAACTAGGCTTAAAAGCAAAGAAGAAGTAGAGAAGAAAATTTCTAAAAAATCCCTAAAGTATCAGAAAGGATCATTAAATGGGGACTGCCATAGAGGTGCCCAAACCAACTTAGTAGCATTGCCATAATGGATAGGGTCTGATACACTAGTACCAAAGTGGTGGTGTCACACCTGATGTATGAGTCATGATGGCTCCACATTATCTCACCAGTAGACAAGCCAAACCATATATCGGAGCTATAAGCAATGGGCTAATTTGGTGAAAAAGGCATAAAGTTCAGAAATTTGCAAGTAAACACTTACCATAATAATCAAGTATCAATAATTGTCTAAAAGATATATAAAACATCAACAATCATATCACGACTTAGTAATATCGATACAAATCCACTAGGAAAAAGGAACATAGTAATGAAATAGTCAAATACAAATCCTTCTCAAATTATGAAAGGCTAGACATAAATAATAAATGGAAAAAGAGCAACTCCTAATCTAAGAGCTCACCCTATCTCCAAAATCAACTCAGTATGATTTTGGTATCAACGACGGCCACTAGTAATCGAATCTACACCAAAAAAGTATAGAAGTGTAGTATGATTACCAAAGCCACGGGTACTTAGGAGGCATCATTGGCTGACTGAGCTAAATTATGATATAAGTATAATAATTTGCTGGATAAATAAACTAAGTCAAACTAAAAGTAAAAAAGCTGGAATAACTCTCCATTACTGTAAATAAATAATTGAAATAGATATAAAATAAAAGAAAGCATAAACTATGCTACAAGATTGGCCCCCATAGGCCAATAAGTGAGAAAAATTAAATTACCCAACGTGGGTCCCTATAAGCCCTGAGGGTGTAATAAAGAAAGTAAGTAACCAGAATTTCATTAATTATCCATATCTCAAGCCATAACTAAGAATACATCCATATCATAAATCTTGGATGAAAACAAACTCCATAGACATCATAAATAACCCATCAACACTGGACTTAAATTAAAACTCGTATGGCCAAATGCCTGGCTTGAATGAAAACTTATATAATCAAATGCTAGACTTGAACCATAACTCATGACCATAAATCACCGAACTAGAAATAGAACTAGCACAACTCCTGAGTACTAAAATAGTATAAGTATCAAGGATCTCATTTCTACACCCTCTAAAATATGAAACTGTAAGGGTATATATTTTTCCCATTAAGTTTACTAAGAACAGACAAGAGTCTTGGCCGAAGGTGGGCTGGAGGGCCCACTTCTAATCCCCAAAATCCGGTCTAAGGTAAAATATACCCCAGGTAGGATAAGGTATATAAATTCAATTCTAGATGTTATATATGCCACATTTATTCCTAAGATAGCAATTATCCCTAAACATGACTAATTAAGCCAATTATGCCTAAATTTTTGGGTCAAAGATAGCCTAAATAGTCCAAACATTGCTAATTATATCAACAATATCTCCAAAGCCTAATTCTCATCCCATATCTAGTATAACATCATAAACATACTATTAATTAGCTTAATCTATGAGAAAGGTAAACCTAGCCTATCTAGATGCCAAAGAAAAGCATTAAGAAATCAACTAAACCATCTATTTTCCCTTTCGAGAAGCTTCCACAAGATGCCACACTATCAAAATCACAATCTACTCATTAAATGAGAATAATAATACCCATATTGCATTTTTGTTCTTTGGGTCCAAAATTATGTAAAAATCCCATGTGGGGCCCGCTTGCAAAGTTGCACCTTTAAAATCATCAACACATCCATTTAAGCTCAATAAATATTTACCTGAAAAATTGTGTAAATTCAGAGCTCAAATGGTGCTACAGTCAACCCACCAATATTTTAGGGATTTTGGACCATGATAATTGGTTTAATCATAAAATTAAAGGAAGCTTACCAAGAATTCAGAGAAGAAGCACATTATTCGACATTACGAACACTCCAAAATCACCCACTTATAGTTCTCATAAATTTTCACACTTTTTAGGGTTCTACACTCTTTAAAATAGGAGAAAATGGATATGTAGGGAACATATAGGGTTCCCAGGTGTCCAAGTATCGCTTAAGCGGACACTAGTCACTTAAGCGGTCATCACTGAAGTGACCAAGTGTTGATTTAGCGATGCTTGTTGACCCCTGCACATGTCGCTTAACGAACTTCGGACGCTTAAGTGGCCATCACTTAAGGCATCAGTTAAGAATCACCATATAGGCATGCTAGGTTGCTTAAGCGACCAGCTTGCCGCTTAAGTGGAATTCTCTTAAGCGACCCAATGGGCACTTAAGTGAATGTACCAACTGAAAGCTTAAAATTTATTTGAGTCTCTACCAACCCGTCTGGATTCATTCAAAACCTCGTAAATACAAATGAATTATGTTACCCTATCAAATTTAATGTCTTGAACTCATTGGCACAGAAAAATTACCATTCGAGGTTATTCTGAAGAAAGTGGGTCCTACACACATGTACCATTTTCCTTAACTTTTGGTGAATAGACGAAAATGAGTTTGGGAGCTTTGGGACCCAGACCAAGGGTTCTTTAGCATAAATTTGACATTTTAGAGATATTGGAACTATCAAAATTGTCATACGAGCTTGTTTGAATGAAGTTCTTGCCCGATAGCCAATTTTAACTTGTGAAGACTTCAAAATAGAGAATTGGGTCTAAAAACCATACGAACTGTCCGGTCACTGGACTGTCATCTCTAACATATTATGAATGACTTGGAGCAGCTATAGGAAAGCACAAAATTATAAAAATGAGAAGAAATTTAGAAAATGATCTGGGAGGGTCATTACAATATTCATTACTAAATAAATTTTCATTCGCAAAAGTAAAGGGTTAGGTTGAATTGAAGCCCCAAACTAATGACGATACAGGGTTTATAACTCACTCTTGATCTCCCAAGTAGCCTCCTCTACTGGAAGGTGTATCCACTTAAACTTAACTTTTGGAATCTCTTTAGAGCGCAACTGTCTGACATTCCTAGCTAATTGAACACATGCCCCTCCACAAAGGTCAACTGCTCATCCAACTAAATTGAGTTCCATCTAAGAACATGAGATACATAAGGAATAATATATCACCTTAACTTAGAAATATGGATAATGTCATGACCTGAGACTATCCCCTAGTCATAACACAGTGTCTGGAACCACAAGTGAACCCAAGCTAACCCATGAACGGGGATGATACTTGGGCAACTGATTTAGAATATATTAAATATCTAGTTTTTCTGTGCGGAAACATAATCATAATGAAATATGACTAAGTAGGTAACTGATAAAGTTTACAATTTGATAAAACTAAAATTTAAATTTCATGACCCTGACTGACGATATATGAAGACTCTACTATGCTGACTATAGATAGATGGGACATGCCTCCAACTACTATAAATAAATGCATATGAATAATTAAAATACAACACAACACATGAACTACAACTAACTGGAGTTCCCAAAATAAAAGAACTCATCACCTGCTGGCTGAAAGCTTCAACCTGTCTGACCTGGTGCAAGAGCTACATATGGTACCAATTAAGGCGAAATCAATATTGTTGGAAACCTAATTAAATTATCTATAATTTGGTATGTATTAGGCTGAAAAATTCCACATATGTAAGAAGTTATACAGGTTAAAATCTGACCATTGTGGAATCAAACACGAAAATTTGACCAAATCAAAAGGTCTTAGTTCAACCTCGCTCTAAGTGATTACTATGAATAGTTTTCACCTCATAGGCACCTCACACATTAGGATAAATATCATGATACATATATTCAAATATAAATCATGGTATTGGAGTTTACACATGTAGAAATGACGGCTCTATATCTAGCTCAAAATGTGGGGTGTTACATTATCTCCCCCATGGAATCATTCGTCCTTGATTGAGACTGCTAAGACTGAGAGTACTAAGGAAACTTAGATTATATTTTCAACATAATTACTTGAAACATGATTGAATAACTGAGTCTGATCATGATACATAAATTGAATTTATTTCGTGAATACAAGCAATGATAGAAGAATGGTTATAAGACTTAGATAGAAATAAGAGAGTCATCTTATGAGTAACCATTACCTCAAGATGGATCTAGTTTTGTGAAGTAAAGATGTGAGATTTAAGACATGAAAACTCGGGGTATTAAAACATCTTTCCCTTGGGATTGTTTATCACCTAGATGATACTGACTTGGATAAAAATGCTACGAAAAGATTGAGGTGATGTTTGAGATACTTACGAATTGATTCATGAATGAATATCTGAAATTTGAAAAATGATGCATACACTGAACTAAATTTGCAACTTGCATGGGCGTGAATGAATTACCTCATGAATTGAAATGATGAAAAACCATAGGAACTTATTTGTCTGACTGCTAAATTGGATTGTTGGTTATACAGACTAAATCATACTGAAAGTTTATACTCAGCTAGAGTATTTCTTTAACACTCTTTCTAAGAAGTTCCAATAACATTAGGGAGAAAAGAATCTTGGGCATGATCTAAATAAGATATCTAAATAAGGAATTGCAACATGTCTATAATTCTATTATATGGAACACATGCCTATGAAACATAGGTTAGGATAGAATTGCTATGCTTTAGAAAATGTAAAAACTACTTTCAAGCTTAGATATACTCCTCAAATACTCCCTCAACTATACGTTCCTCTTCAATACTGCACTTCACTTGAGTCTATTTATAATCTTCACATTGCATTGATAACTCTATCTACTAAAATCTGAGCTGAACTAAATTCTCTCACTATGTTCAAGCCTACCCAAATCTGCAAAGTGCACATATAACGTTGTAATACTAGTTTGAACCATGAATTCAATACCACATGTATTTTCATAACTTCACATCTTAAGAATTATTTTTATTACCACTTGAACAACTACATTCAACCACTTACTAGGAATTTACTAATGCCCAATGCATTCATCCACTTATACATCAACATGACATTAAAGCCTATATTAATAACCACATAAGAACGTCTAAAAAAACATTCATAAAAGCATCTTTCTCATATTCTCTAAAACCTTTATCAATAACAACTTCCATGCACTATTCTTAAAAAGACACACATAGAATTATCAACTAACCATGACATCTACCAAAATCTTTGTCTCAATCTTTCTTCAACCTTAAAGCATTAGATAAAGGAAGAACACAATAATCTTTCCTCCACAAGAAAATTTACTCTCTCCTATCTATACATTGATCATCAATTTTTTTCATCACCTCTATCTGAACATTAATGAGAGGTCATTGAAAGGTTAGAACATGAGGACCTAAAGCATGGAAGGAAAATTATACATAACTTTGACACTTAACTAAGACCTGATTATTAGAGTATCAAAGTCATGGATTCATTAAAGAGATCTAACTGAGGACATACATGACATAATCTAAATTTTACTGATCATTAAGATTGTAGCATAAGTACCTGGAACTGACCATATTGTAAATCATGAGTACATGACTCATGAGCTTCATGACCTAAGTTTGGAGTTTATAATTTCATGGAACATAATTTGTAGGGCTGATCAAACTGGAACTCCTTATACTAGGGAGATTTTCTGTAAAGTACATGAATATGAGCTATGATCATGGAGCTGACTTGTAAGGCATGAGTAGATATCATGATGACTAAAGTAAAAAATAATTTGCACTGCGATAAGAATGGGTAGGGCATCATCTTCCCTTACTGCTATTCTATAATATACTGGCAGTACTACTAGAATCTGAGAGCCTAACTTGGTTACTTGTTCTATAATATCCCCCTTAGCTTTAAGCTGTCATTTTAAGTCTGTAGACCCCTTTTAAACTCTAAACTGAATTGCAACCATTTTACTCTAGGCTCCAAGATATAACAATACACATCAATAATAAACTCACCCTGAAAGACTATACCTGAAAGTGTAAAACTTGCTGCTAGTACTCCCTTCTGAGATACCACTGTTAACTTTTTATTGCCCTAATAGTCATCATACAATAACTTAAACACTAATTAACTTATAATTTTTAGGCGTATTACCATACCATGAGTTCACACCATCTAGAGCTTCAACTCTTTTTTCTATTAGCTCAATCTTCAAAGATTCAAACTTAGATTCCAACACTTAACATGTATATCACCAAACCTTTAATGAACCATACTAACTTCCTTCATAGCCTACTAATATCACATCTCTAAACTTATATCTTTATCTAAGCCATGAGAATTACCATTACACCAACTTACCTATTATCAACAACCACAACCCATACTTAGATAGTAAGAATATCATATACTACATTATAAGCCTCATTCATACTTAATAACTAAAGGGTACTATCTAAGCATACACACTTCAAAAACTTTGATATAATACAATTCTATATCACCTTGGGTACACCTCTAGATCACACCCACACCATTATACTTAATTTTAAATCAATAAGCTTAAATTCTTACATACACTATTTCAAGCCTACTTATTCACCTTTTATACAACTAACCCCATGGATACATAATCTACTAAATTCGGATAACAGTATCCCAATTTTACTGCTGCTAAATTTAAAAGTTCATGCTTCTAATTGTAGATCATATGCTATAATAGGATTCTAAGGAGGGATCTGCGAGGATATCCGACTATGGCTTAGTGCATGATTTTCATTAACACGAATGAAATTTTCTAAATTTGGAACTTAAAAGAACTGGTGGGTACTTTTGAGCCTGCGTTCAACCCCATAACTATTTCTGGGTACTATCTGAGAAATCTCTATTTGTAGGAATTTGAGCTTCACTATTTTTGTTACCTTAAAAATAAGGTAGAGTTGTCATGAATGGAACATGATGAAAATCTGTATAAGTTTCTTGGAGAACCTTTCTACAGCATGATCTAAGACATGAAAAAAGGGAAACATTTATTAAATGCCTTGTAGCCTCTTAAAGAAAAGTGCAGACGTCTTTATACCATTCCGCAAGACTCTACTAGACACGTCTTCATAGACAACCTAGGACACTTGAACTTTGTGCTCTGATACCAAGTTTGTCATGATCCTAGAATACCCCCTTGTCTTAACATAGTTCTTGAAACCACAAGTGATCCCAAGCTAACCTATAAACTGGCATGATACTTGAGCAACTGATTTAGAATATATTAAATATCTAGTTTTACTGTACGGAAACATAATCATAATGAAATCTGAATAAGTAGCTAACTGATAAAGTTTATAATATGATACTACCTCTATCCAAAATTATGTGTCGCCATTTACTTTTTGGTTCGTTTAAAAAAGAATGTCTCTTTACCTTATTTGGTAAATTTTTAAGGACATAATTACATTTTTACATTTTTACCCTTTGTGGTCCCACTTGATTTTAAATACTATTACTCTTTTTTTTATTTGTTTTTTAATTAAAAGTGGTCCCACTTGATTTTAAACACTATTGCTCCTTTCTTTAAGATGGGTAATTTTGTAACATTAACAAAGTCAATACTTATTTCTTAAATATCGTGTCTGGTCAAATGGTGATACATAATTTGGGCCGGAGGGAGTAAAACAGAAGAGAGAATTGAAATTTACATTTCATGACCCCTGAATGACTATCTATGAAACCTCTACTATACTGACTATAGAGAGCTGGGACATGCCTCCAACTACCGTAAATCAATACGTATGAATAATTAAAATACAACATATCATATGAACTACAACTAACAGGAGTTCTCAAAATAGGAAAACTCATCACCTATTGGCTGAAAGATACAACTTATTTGACCCTAGTGTAAGATCTACATATGGTACCTACATTATGAAGGAAGTAGCCACAAACTCATATATGTGGTCAAGACGTTGGAATGTACTTTGTGTATTGAGACATGCACTAAATCATGAAAATATTTCAAACATGCTATAAAACTAAGGATATAAGTTATTTGTTAAAACATACATTTGAAACATGACTATACGTGAAAACTATAAATCATAGAGAATTTATGAATCATGAGCTGAGAACAATTCTGTTAGCTAGGAGGCTGTAGAAACATAAATGTTGTAAGACATTCTCTTGTAGGGCTGAAAATACTGTAAAAGCTATACTGAGGATGACATATAAATACTAGATTTGAAATGATGTGGTGGGAACTAACTTAACTCAAGTATCTAAATATACAAACATATTGGGATTGAATGAATAAACATACAAAACCAACATAACATATATTAAGTAGATCTGATTAACTAATTGACTAATGCATATGTGACCAAGCAAATGTAATCTAAGTATAGGGATAACTATCATCTATATGATGATTAGCAAATATATGAATACTGAGCATGAATGCATAAACATATAATAACTGAGAATATAAGACCAAGCATAAATCTATACTAAGATAAATATGTAATCTGAAAGACTGAAAACTGTATAACTGTATAACTTAAAATTTGTACACTTGATCAAGCAAACCTAAACTAAGAATAAACTAAATACTATACTGAGACTATGGTAGGTATCGTCTAACCAACATGACCCAATCTAAGCTAATCGGGGTTCAACCTGTAACCTCAGTTGGAAGGGTGTTAGTACCATGCCATAAGTACTAATACTGACTATGTGGATCCACTAAACTGATGTCCCGAAGGACTCGGGTGTTAAGCCTAAACTGACGGGTGACCCCTAATATCCTACACTAGCAATGTAGGTCTAGAATATAGGTACTGCTACTAATGACTTTGCCTAACATATGGGGAAGCCGTCATTCGTACATTTGCTCGGTGCTAAATCCTACTTCTAACTGAACTGACACTAAAATCATAAACTGGTACATACACTGATGACTGATATGCTCAAACATGGTATTCTAAAAACTGACATTGCATGCATAAGATGAAGTAACCATGAACATATAAACTGATGTCTTTAACATGGAGTAAAACTTGTGAGTTCGTTATAAAAATCATAATCTGAATATAGGAATAAAATCATGATTCTGACTGACTTGTTGCTTGAAAATGAAAATATGTAAAATACATGGGTATCGGGTGTTCATAACCCACCATCAATGAATGAATATAAAATACGATATCAAACATGAAATACTGTAGTATGCAATCATGGTTCAAAGACCCAAAACATGGATATTTTATTAATCATGTAAGATTATAAGCTTGAGCATAGAAATGTCTTAAGCATGAGGAAGCAACATGATTAAATGGCTAAGTTCATAATTTTGAGATTTAACATGTAATTTGCTTGAATAAAACATTGGAAACTAAAATTTAAAGCATGGGAAAATATAATCTTCCATGGAATCATACATGGGCTAAATTGAATTTAAACTACGATAAAAAATATGAATTAAACCTTTTTTGAACATATAAAATACCATAGTAAACGAAAACCTCCATAATTTACTTGAAAGAGAAGATTTTTAGGCTCTATGGGTGAAAGGGACCCATGAATGAATACCCCACATAACTTAATAGATGGTTTCTTGAATATTTCTTGAGGGTTTCTTGAACTTGAAGGCTTGAATTCTTACTTTCTTGAGAAAGGGGCTTGAATCTTGTTCTTAGGAAGAAAGGAGGGTTTTGGTTCCTGAATTGAGTAATTTGGGGCTTAGGGAGTGGAAATAATGTGTTTAAAACCCCTTATAACAATTAGGAGTGATTAAGATGGTTTAGGGGTGTGAAAAGACTTCAACTCCTTTGATTAAAGTCAAAACAAAACACTTTTGGCAGTATGCAATCACCATACGACACATGGCCAATCGCATAGAACCAAGGTGGGAGACGCCTCACCAATCGCACACCTTTAAGTAGGCATTGCATGTCCAATCACACACCCTTTCCAGTGGACCTTTGTGATTTTCATGCGATGCACGACCTTTGCATGGCCATAACTTTTTTCTTGGGCATCAGATTAAGGCAAAATTGGTATTGTTGAAAAGCTAATTCAATTATATACAATTTGGTTGGTCTTAGGATGAAAAATTCAATATATGTAAGAAGGTATACACGTTCAAAGCTGACTATTATGGAATCGAATACCAAAATTTGGCCGAATCAAAAGCTCTTAGTTCAACCTTACTCTAAGTGATTCCTATAAACAATTTTCACCTTATAAGCACCTTACACACTAGGATAAAAATCATAATACATAATTTTAAATATTAATCATGGTATTGGAGTTTACACACATAGAAATAACAGCTCTATTTCTAGCTCAAAATGCTAGGTGTTATAGATAACCAGATGTACAATAGTTGAATGTAGGGGTAAAGCTAACTCATATGCCACCTCACAAATTGTACAAAGGATATCAAAAGGGTCCAATATATCTGGGTATGAGCTTGACTTTTTTCCCAAAACTTATCATCCTTTCATGGGAGATACATAGAGGTATACTTAGTCACCAACTCCAAATCTCAACATACGAATTCTATAATTTGCATAAGCCTTTTTCATACTCTAAGCTACCCTAAACCCATCCTAAATTACCCTGAACCTCTCCAACAACTCTTAAAGCAAGTCAGTACTGCAGGGGCTAATCTTAAAGGTCACAAACCAACCAATCAATGAACGACAGTATCTACCATATAAATCCTCAAATGGAGCCATCTTAATACTTGAATGGAGCTATTATTGTATGCAAACTTTGCCAAAAGTTAAGTGTTGCTCCCACTAACCTCCACAATCCATAACATAGGCTCTTAGAAAACCTTCATGAATTTGAATAATCCATTCTGACTACCCGTTGGTTTGAGGGTGGAAGGTTGTACTAAGATCCATATGTGTACCCAACTATTTTTGAAAATCTATCCAAAAGCAAAAAGTAAATGTTGAACCCTGCTTTGAAAATATACATATAGGTATGCCATGCAAACAAAATATCTCACGAACATAGATAGGGCTAACCTCTCAGCACTAAATAACATATGAACAGGAATAAAATGTATCAACTTGGTCAAGCAATCAACAATGTCCTAAATATCATCAAAACCACAGGAAATAAGATGCAAACCAGTAGAAAAGTCCATGGTAATTTCTCTCCCACTTTCAAGCCACTAGGTTTCCAATGTTTGGCCTTTATCTCCTGAAAACATAGGCAACAAGCTACAAAGTATGCTAAATCTCTCTTCATTCCACACCACCAATATTATTGCCTCAAATCCTTATAAATCTTAGTTGTACCTGGGTGAATAAAATATCTGAAGGTATGAACCTCACACAAATTGATTGAATCAAGTATCCAACTCTCGGTACACAAATATGGCTATTAATTTTCAGAACACCCACTGAATCTGTGATATCCCTTTTGGAATCAACACTCAACACCTGATCACAAATGATACAAAGTCTCATATCCTTAAGGTGATGACTTTAAATATACTTAAATAGAATATACCTTGCCTCAGCACTAGCAAAAATCCTCCTAGGGTCTAAAATATAAAGTCTCACCATCAAGTTTGCTAAGTACTGGATGTACTATGCCAAAGGACTCTAAGAAATTAGATATAAGCCAATCTACCCACACTTACCACCTTTTGAAATAAGAAATCCTTTACCATATTTACCTTGTCTGGATGTGAAAAATAGAGATGCCATAATCCTTAGGCAATTATATCTATTTGCTTTGACTAGCATTAAGATCTCTCTAGGTCATAAGATGCTGAAGACTATCGTGGTCCGTGAAAATATCATAATCCAGGCCATAAATATTACTACTCCAAATCTTAAGGGCAAAAACTACCATCCCCAACTCTAAATCATTAATGCGGTAGTTGCGATTATGAACCTTCAGCTGTCTCCCCACGATCATGCACCTTTAATTACCTTCCTGCCATTATGCACTTTCAACTTTCTTGATGCATAAAAAATAAATCGACCCTACTAAATCATTACACAACCAAAAGCATCACAATATATGGTGAATCCCTCTCTCAACATGAAGACCAAAAAAAAGAGTTTAAGTTTGAAATCCCTCGAGATTTCCAAAGAATGCAAAGCATCCAACATCTAGAACCTTAGAAAATTTCATGGAATCCTATTCTTCATACCCCATACGACTCATGGTATGAGTCGTATACTAGGGTACAAGTGGTAAAATCCTTTCATAAGCTGACTAGTGTTAGTTGGTGGGATGGTGTTTGGTTACTAGAATCGATACATCTTAGGGGTGAGTGTTGTATGGTTGGGTATGAGTTGTATAGGTGATATGCAAGGTGGATAGTATTTGATACTCCCAGTGTGTCATTCTACCAGGGAAATAGATCATGAGTATAGATCACATGATGAGGTTAAAGCTTGGTTTGATGAGTCATATACTGGAGAGTGTCTGATCCATGGTTGAGGCTTGGTTACAATTGGGTAGGTATCAACCATAAGGGATTTTACTACTCTTAAGGATTTTAGTTGTGACCCTATGTTGGGTTTTTATGGGATTTAAGCAGGGGTATTCTAGATATTTTTCTACTTACCCTAATAAATACCCATGACTTCTAATACACTTAGGAGTTTATTTACACTATTACTTTACACTTAGATACTTAGAAAATCTTCTTGAACATATCATAATTCTCTCAAGAGCTTTTGGGTCAAAGAGCTAGGGTTTTAACTAAAGGATTATTCTTTGTTTAAGGCATAATTCTTATGCCTAAATTTAATTTTAATTAAAGGCATGGTTACATTGTTGATTTCACAAATTTTCTTTTGTATGATTGTGTCTTTCAACTATTGATTTGGGGGTTTTGATGTTAAATGCTTGGTTATGATTTCCTATGGTTTTAATCATGTTTTTTATGCATTAATGGTGGTTTTGGAAAATTTAATTGCATGGTAATGGTTTAATGGTAATGAAATTTGGTTTTGGTTATATTTTGGCCCCAAGGTGTTTGGTAAAATGCTTATAAAGATATGTTCATAGCATTGACTAATTTTAATGGAAATCTTCTTTGTTTTTGGCTTATTTATGAAACCTTAAATGTTTGTAAAAGTTTAATAGCTGATTAGTTATGCTTGTGGAGAACATGGTAGCCTCCCAAGAGGTTTAATATGGTTTATGATAGGGCACTTGAATGTCTCCTTAAACTAAATGGATTGGCTATAGATAATGCTTGTAAGTATGGTAGTATGACAATACCACTAGTTTATTGAATATCCTAGGTTAATAATTAGATAATTTGATTATTTGTTGATGGTTTTAATTGGCATTAATGGCAAGAAGTGTAAGCTAAGTCGTGGAAGGTAGTGGTCCTGGGTGGATCAAAACCAAAAAGTCATATTTGCCGATATAAGGGGTCTTCGATGGCCACATATGAGTGTCACATTTATATTAGAGGGATGTACTAGTAATCCTAGGTATGTTTCTTGGTCGTGTGACTAGACACACTTGGCCCCTTTCAGCAGAGAGAGCTAAACCAATATGGCCCATGGGTAGTAGGAGGGCTAAGCTACATAACCTAGGTATCAGTTTTAAATGGCATGCTAAACCAGATCCCTTTACCCAATAATTACATATATATATATACGGATGTTTGTATTGGATGATTTTCACTTAGTTTTAATAACAGGCATTACTTTATCCTTATCCTAAGTTTCATGTTAGTGTTCACCCACTAACTAATCTACTGGCAGCCGCATGCCCATGCTATGCTGGAACCAACCATTTGAATCCTCCTTCATAGTACTTTATTCGAGGATAGCTTGTTGGACTGAAGTGGTGAGTTTCCATCCTTTTGGAAGGCATCATTTTATGTTGGACATTCTTAGATTTTTTAGTTTCTTTTTGGATATTGGTTTTGCCCATGGTTGGGGGCATATCCCAACTAGATATTTGTATTCTTTAGGATGGAGGCTTTATGATACTTCTAGGGGTTGGTATGGATGGGATCAATAGAGGTGTTGACCTTGGCATTAGAATAAGCTGGGAGGCTAGCATCATCGAACATACTTTATCTCTGTTCCATCGTATTACATTTTGGGTTTGATTATCATAGTATGTTGGATATTTTCTAAAAGGTATCGTATAGATTGTTGGATTGGTATGGTTAGACTTGGTTGGGTTAGTCATGGTTGTGACCTTATCCAGAGTCTTCAAGAGAGAATTATCCAATCTTGTTATATGCTCAAAATTCAACTCGTTCAAGGTTGTATGATGTGTTTGGGTTGGGTTAAAGGGGTGGTCCCCTATCTTGGTTGGACTTGGGATGGCCATTATAATAAGGCCCTGATTTGGGCTGTGTCAAGTTGGTATCAGAGACTAGGTTCATGCTCAATTGGGAGCTCACAAAACCGTGTTGAGTAGAGTCTTTTTTAGGGATGTGTAGCACGCCACACTTATAAGGAAGAGGCTATAAGACATTGAGAAATGTTTCACTTTCTTGGTATTCATTCTTCAAGCTTGACTTCTCAGTCCTAGAATCTTCTTTGATCCTTATTTGTTCATCTTTCAGATTATGCCTCCTAGATCTGGAACATAAGGAAATTTTTCTTCCCCATCTGGAAGTAATACTAAGGGAGCAAGTTCTACTCTTGGGGTTCATCTTTGATCTTATGGTCCTATTCTCAATTGTACCAGAGTTCCTCCTATTCCTCCTACTTCTCCCCAGGTCCCTAAGGAAAATTTGATGAATGCAAAGTTTCGTCAGTCTATGAATATTTTTTCCCAACTGGATATTACTCAGGCTAAGTTAGGTACGTGTAGTATTATATTTGCTGAAGCGGTTAGGCTTCGATAGTTTATGAAGATAGGACCTCTAACTTTTATGAGAGTGAAGGTGAAATCAGGCCCACAAGGCTTTCTTAATGAGATGGATAAGATCCTTTGGGTAATGAGGGCTACTAATGTGGAATGAGTAAACTTTGTCGCTTATCAACTCAAAAAAATTGCTTATCTATGGAATAAGAAGCAGTACATAGATAAAAGTGATGTAGAAGAGTATGGTCTGTGGGAGGACTTTTCTAATGCCTTCATGGATTGGATATTTCCTCAAGAGTTAAGGAATGCTAATATAAAAAACTTTGTAAACCTCAGGTAAGGGAGAATGTCTTTGAAGGAGTATGCTTTGAAATTTTAGTAGTTGTCGAGGTATGCCCCTTATTTGGTGGCTGATATAAGGTCAAGAATAAGGAAATTCACTTCAGGGCTTAACAGAGATTTAATTTTAGAGAGTAAGACTATTTTTCTCATGAATGATATGGATATGTCAAGGCTGACTATTTATATATAGCAAGTTGGGACTGAGAAGAGAAGGAAGGCAAAATATGGAGATAGTCAGGGTAAGCGGGGCTGGTTTTCTAGTTAAGAAAGTGCCCAATGTCTGGGTGGTAGAGACGATAGGAAGTGGTTAAAAAAGAAGAGGGGGAGTTCTTATTCCTTTTCTACTACCAGTGCTCCTTACCCCCAATAGTCGAGCGATAGACGTCATTATGGTAGTGATAATTCTCAAGTGTAAGGAGCCCAATCTCAGGCAAGTGGAGGTCAGTCTATTTCTATATGTCCTTCTTATCAGTTTTGCGGTCGTTACCTTCAGGGAATTTGTGAGGAGAGAAGGGATAAATGATTCAAGTGTGGCCAAGTAGGCCATCGGCTCAGGGATTATCCATCTAACAAGGTCACTCCTGGGGAAAATAAGATTTTAGTGGCTTCATTTTCTATCCCTACTGTTGGTGGTGTGACATCTGCTTATTTTAATGCTCCTAGTTCTAGTGCTGGTTGGAACAGGTTGTATGCTTTGGCTTCCAGTCAGGAATCTGAGGCATCACCCAATGTTATTACTATTTCGTTACAATTTTTCTCTCATGACATATATTATTTGCTTAATCTGGATTCTACCCTTTCTTATATGACTCCTTATATAGCTGTGTTTTTTGGTTTTGATCCAGAGACTATTTCAAATCCATTTTCTATTTCTACCCAGTAGGAGATTTGCTCATTGCTAAATGAGTCTATTGGAGGTGTGTGGTATCTATGAGTGGTAGATAGACTTCGACAGATCTGTTTGAGTTGATTATGGTTGATTTTAATATAATCTGGGGCATGGTTTGGTTCCATTCTTGTTATGCAAATTTGGATTGTCGAACCCATGGGGTCATTTTGAGGTTCCATGGTGAGCCATAAATAGAATAGGAAAGTTGTTCCTTAGCACCAAGGGGGAATTTTATTTCTTATATTAGAGCTTGGAGGTTCATTTCTAAGGGTTATCTTTATCACTTAGTCTGGGTTAAAGATTCTAACTCGGAAGGTCCTTCTTTGTCTTCGGTTCCTATGGTTAATGAGTATCTAGTGGTCTTTTTGAATAATCTTCTAGGTGTTCCTCTGGATAGGGAAATAGAGTTTGGTATTGATTTGCTTTCGGACACTTATCCAATTTCTATTCCTCCGTATGGAATGGCTCAGGCTGAGTTAAGGGAACCCAAGTAGCAATTTAAGGATCTTCCAAATAAAGGGTTTATTCGTCCTAGTGTTTCTCCATGGGGTGCACTGGTGTTGTTCGTGCGTAAGAAGGATAGTTCTTTTCATATGTGCATCAACTACAAGCAGTTGAATAAGGTAACGATTAAGAACAAATTTCCTCTTCCATGGATATATAATTTATTTGATCAGTTGCAGGGTGCTAAGTTTCTCTCGAAGATAGGTCTTCAGTATGGGTACCATCAGTTGAAGATTAGGGAGGTAGATATCCCTAAGATGTTTTTTTGCACTTGGTATGGGTAGTATGAGTTTTTGGTGATGTCATTCAGATTAACAAATGCCTCGATAGTATTTATGGATTTGATGAACAGGATATTTTAGCAGTATTTTAACCTTTTCATTATTGTGTTTATTGATGATATTATGGTGTATTCGAAGAGTGAGGTGTATCATGCTAATCATCTCCGTGTAGTGTTGAAGACCTTACAGGAACATCAGTTGTTTGCTAAGTTCTATAAGTGTGAGTTTTGGTTGAATGTTGTGACTTTCTTAGGTCATATCATTTCTAGTGAAGGGATCATGGTGGATCCGTAAAAGATTGTTGTGGTGAAGAAGTGGCCTAGACCTATGACTCTATTTGATATTTGGAGTTTTTTGGGTTTAGCCGGCTATTATAGGTAGTTTGTGGAGAGTTTTTAATCAATAGCTGCTTATTTGACTAAGTTAACTTAGAAGAAGGTTAAGTTTTCTTAGTCGGATGCGTGTAAGGGGAGTTTTGAGAAGTTGAAGGATAAGTTGACTTTGACTCTAATTCTGACTTTATCAGAGGAAAATGATGGGTTCGTGGTTTATTGTCATGCATCTTTAATTGGTGTTGGTTGTGTGTTGATGCAACATGGAAAGGTGATAACCTATGCTTCAAGGAAGTTAAAGGTGCATAACAGAAACTATCCTACTCATGATTTAAAGCTGTTGGACTTTGTATTTTCTTTTAAAATATGGCGGCATTATTTGTATGGTGTTCATGTGGATATCTTTGATGATCAAAAGAGTTTGCAGGATGTGTTCTCATAAAAAGAGATGAATCTCAGGCAGAGGAGATGGCTTGAGCTTCCCAAGTACTATGATATGAGACTTCACTACCATCCAAGTAAAGCTAATGTGGTTGTTAATACTATTAACAGGTTGTCCATAGGTAGCGTGGATCATGTGGAAGAAGGGAAGTGAGAATTGGTGATGGGTATTTAATATTTGGTAAATCTTGGGGTTCATCTTTTGGACTCCAGGGATAGTGGTGTGATGGTGCAAGAAATGGTTAGATTGTCTCTTGGTGGAGAGATTAAGGAGAAACAAGTATTGGATTCTACCTTGATGAAAATCAAGGGTAGCATTGGTGAGCTAAAGGTAAAGGATTTTGATATTAACGGAGATAGTACTTTGCAGTACCAAGGGAGGTTGTGTGTTCCTAATGTAGACGATTACAGTGAAGGATCTTAGCAGAGGTGCATGAGTCACGCTATGTTGTTTCTCCTGGTTCTACTAAGATATACCATGATCTCAAGGAGATCTATTGGTGGAGTGGCATGAAGATGGACGTGGTTGATTTTGTGTCCAAGTGCATGGTGTGTCCACAAGTTAAGGTTGAGCACATAAGTCCTGGTGGGTTGTATAAAGAAATTGAGTTTCCTAAATGGAAGTGGGAGAATATCAATATGGATTTTGTTACTGATCTTCCTCAGTCTCAAAACCAATTCGATACAATTTGGGTCATCATAGTTAGGATGAAAAGTCTGTGGATTTCTTGCCTGTGTGGACTAATTTTTTTAGTGGAGGATTTTGCAAAGCATTATCTTCAAGAGATTATGAACCTGTATGGGGTGCCCATTTTGATTATTTCAAATCACGGTACCTAGTTTATGTCCTACTTCTGGCGGTCTTTCCAGAAAGGGTTAGGGACTACGGTGAGTTTGAGTACTTCTTTCCATCCACAGTCAGATAGATAGGCAGAGAAAACTATTCAGACATTGAAAGATATGCTTCGAGACTGTGTGATTGATTATGGTGGAAGTTGGGTGGCGTATTTACCTTTGGTAGAGTTTGCTTACAATAATAGCTATCATAAGTGTATTGGTATGGATCCTTTTGAGGCATTGTATGGAAGGAAGTGTAGATCTTCTATTGGCTGGTTTGAGCTCGGCCAAGCTGATTTGTTTGGTCAGGATTTTGTTCGTCAAGCTATGGAAAAGGTGAAGGTGATTCGGGATAGGCTCAAGGCTGCCCAGAGTCGTCAAAAGTCCTATGTGGATGTTAGGTGTAGAGACTTGGAGTTTGCAGTTGGGGACAAGGTTTTCCTTAAGGTGTCTCCTATGAAGGGAGTATTGCGGTTTGGCAAAAAAGAAAAGCTCATTCCTCAGTATATTGGTCCTTATGAGGTTTTATGAAGAGCGACCAATGTTGCGTATGAGTTGGAGTTGCCATCTAACTTGACTTTGGTTCATTTGGTCTTTCATGTTTCTATGTTAAGGATGTGCGTCCGTGATCTATCTTTGATTATTCCTTTGGAAGGGTTGGATATCTAGGATTCTTTGTCTTATGAAGAGGTCCCAATTGAGAAATTGGATAGGCAAGTTCATCGGTTGTGGACCAAGGATGTAGTTTTATTTAAGGTTCTATGGCGTATCTGCATTTATTTCCTACTCCTGATATTCGTGTGGAAGGTATGTGTTTTTGAACACATCTTTATTTTCTGAGTTTATTAAAAGAAAGATAAACATCTTTTGATAATATAAATAAATATGTGTGGGGTTACCCCTACCTTATCCTTCATTCGGGGATGAATGTTCCTAGTGGGGGAGACTGAAGCATCCCAGGTGTGGACCCTTAAAAAATTTCCTAGAAACCCGTTCTTCGAACCCAATATGACTCATGGTACAAGTCGTACATTGGGGTAGGGGTGGTGAAGTCCTGTCGTAAGCTGACTAGTGTTAGTTGGTGGGATGTTTTTTAGTCACTAGAATGGATATGTCTTAGGGGTGAGTGTCATATGGTTGGGTACGAGTCATATAAGTAACTCCTAAGGTGGATAGTGTTTGATCCTCTTGGTGTTGCATTCTACCAGGGATACGGATCGTATACTGAGGTTATGACTTAGTTGGATGAGTCGTATATTGGACAGTGTTTGATCTATAGTTTAGGCTTGGTTATGATCGAGTGGGTATCAACCGTAAGGGAGGTTACGACTCATAAGGAGGTCATTCGTGACCCTGTGTCAGGTTTTTATGGGATTTAAGTAGGGTTATTCTTGACATTTCTCTTCTTTCCCTAATAAGGACCCACGAATTGTAATACACTTAGGGAAGAGGTTTAATATGGCTAATGATAGGGCACTTGAATGCCCCTTTAATCTATATGGTTTGGCTGTGGATAATGCTTGCAAGTATGGTCGTATGATGATACAACTGGTTTATTGAATAGCCTTGGTTAATAAATGGATAATTGGATTGTTTATTAATGGTTTTAATTAGGCTTTAAAGGTGGGAAGTGTAACCTAAGCCGTGGAAGGTAGCGGTCTTGGGGGATCAAATCAGGAAACTCATATTTTCCTATATGAGGGGTCTTCGATGGTCACATGCGAGTATCACGTTTATGTTTGAGGGGTGTACTAGTCATCCCAAGGTTATCTCATGTTTGTACGGCTAGATGCACTGGGACCCTTTTAGTAGGGGGAGGTTAACCTATATGGCCCATGGGTGGTAGGATGGCTATGCTACACAACCCAGGTAAAGGTTTTAAATGGCATGCTAAACCCGTTCCCTTTTCCTAGCACTTATATATATGTAAGGATGTTTGAATTTGATGGTTTTCACTTGGTTTCGATAAATGGCATTACATTATCCTTATGCTAGTGTTCACCCACTAACCTGTCTACTGGCTGTAGTATACCCATGCTATTCAGGAATCGGCCGTTTGACTCGTCCTTCATAGTACTTAATTCAGGGACAGTTTGTTCTACTAAAGTGGTGAGCTTCCATCCTTTCGGAAAGCATCATTTCACGTTGGACATTCTTACACTTTTTACTTTCTTTTCGGATATTAGTTTTGGCCATGGTTGGGGGCATGTCCCAACCGGATATTTGTATTCTTTTGGATAGAGGCTTTGTGGTATTTCTGGGGGATGGAATGGGAGGGATCGGTATTGGTGTCGCCCTTGGCATTGGAATAAGCTGGGATGTTGGCATCATCGAAAATAATTTCTCACTGTTCCATCGTATTACATTATGGGTTTGATTGTCATATTATGTTTGATATTTTATAAAGGGTATGGTATGGATAGTTGGTTAGGTATGGTAATACTCGGTTGGGTCAGTCATGGTTGTGACTCTATCCCAGAGTCTTCATGAGAGCATTGCACAATCTTGTTATATGCTTGAAATTCAATTTATTCAAGGCTGTAAGAGGTGGTTGGGCTGGGTTAAGGGGTGGTCCCTGGTCCTGGCCGGACTTGGGATGCCCATTATGACAAGGCCCCAGTTCGGGCTACGCTAACTCGACTCACAATCCTCTGACCATCAGAAAGGAACCTTCTTCAAAGTCAATATAGTCATTGGCACTGTAATAGTAGCAAAACTTTCGATGAATTATCTATTGTAACCGGCCAAACCAATGAAGCTACAAACCTTATAAGGAGATGTAGGCCTGGTCCTATCATGAATGGCCTCAATATTTGCCGGATCCACCATAATCTTATCCTTAGACACCATATGTCCAAGGAATGTCAATGACTCAAACCAAAACTCACACTTAGAGAATTTTTGCAAAAAACCTATGATCTCTCTAAGTCTAGAGCACAATCCTCAAATGCTGCATATGTTCCTCGAATACATAAGGATGTCATCGATAAACACAATAAAAAAAGAATCTGAATATGGCCTAAATATGTAGTTCATTAAATCCGTGAACGTAGCTGGGGAATTAGTCAACCAAAAGATATCACCAGGAACTCCTAATGGCCATAACGGGTCCCAGAGGCTGTCTTGGGATATCCTCAGACTGAATCCTTAACTGATGGTTACCGGACCTTAAGTAAATCTTAGAGAAAACCTCCATTCCCTAAAGTTGGTAAAACAAATCATGAATGCATGGCATAAGATACCAGTTCTTGAGCGTCACCTTATTAAGTTGCCTATAATCAATACACATGCACATGGAACATCCTTTTTTTCATGAACGGGATAGGAGATCGCTAAGGAGACACACTCGGTCTAATGAAATCCTTACCCAAAAGATCCTAAAGATAAGAATTTTGCTACTTAAGCTCGGTAGGAGCTATCCGGTAAGGTTCCATAGAGATTTATCGGTTGTCCGACTCAACATCAATAACTAGCTCAATATCATGTTCGGGAGGAAGACTAGGTAGATTGATTTTAAAAACATCAGGAAACTCACAAACTATAAGAATAGAGTCAAGTGACAGACTCTTCATACTAATATCACAAATATAAGTGAGATAAGACTCACAACCCCTCAAAATAAGTCTCCTAACTCGAATATATGAAAAAATTCTTAACTATTTTGGAAAAAGAATCTAAGATGACATGATAGTGGGATAACCAATCCATGCCTTAAATCACATCAAAGTCTACCATGTCTAATATAATATGATCAGCCTGAGTATCAAACTGTCAAACAGTCACAACAAATGATCTATAAACACTATCCACTACTAAAGAATTACCCATAAGAGTCGACACATAATATCACAAATAAAGAATATCAAGATAACTCTAACTGTTGGGCATAATAAGCAGACACATAAGAATAATTGCATCTCAGATCAAATAAAGCTAAAGCCAGTTGATGGTACACTAAAATAATACTTGTAATGATAGCATCTGAAGACTCTACCTTGGGTTTAGCAGGTATGGTATACAACTGACTATACCCTTCACTTTGCTGGGCTCCTAACTGATCTCCTATCCTACCTTCCTGACAATATCCATGAGAATGCTGGAAACCACCCCGATGACCATGTATACCATCTTCAGCTGGGCGATGTACTCCCTTAATCAATGGAACTCTCTGATTTGAAAAAACTATCTCTCTATGACTAGGCCACTTTCTCGAGAAATGGCCAAAGGACCTGCAACCATAGCAGTCCCCTAGCGCTGTAATGAACCAAGAAGATTCCACTAATTTGGAATAACCACCATAACTAGAATAACCAGAAGATGAACCCCTCTGAGATTGACCATTACTCTATACATGATAGTCACTAAAATTAAACTGGAATCTATTGGTAATTTGAAAAGCAACATGAACGGGCCTACTAGATGGACCATAATGTTGATACGGCTAACCGGAGGGTATCTACCCTGAGAACCACTGCCAATAAGCTTTGAACAACTACGACTCTAACTAAAACTACCATATTATCGTGGCCTCTTATCGCCGCCCCTTGGGCCTTACAATACATCTACTCTATAATCTATGCATGATCAGAAACCACAGTAAAACACCTACCCATAGAAACAAAACTCTATGTAAACATATAAAAAGGGAGCCTCAGTCCCCAAATTAACACCAAACCCCCTTACACTTGGTAGTCATGAAAGAGGTAGCATGCCTTGCCAACTCATGAAATTAAGCCCCATACCCCACCACAGTCATGGATCCCTACTCTAACCTCAGAAACTAAGACCTAAGATAATTCCTAATATTGTGAGGCATATACTTCTCCAAGAAGATCTCAGAGAACTAAGTCTATGTGAATTGGGGATATCCAGCTGGTCTGGGATAAAGATGACCACTCCACCTATTTCAAGATTCTAAGTAGAACTAAAAGGTAGTGTAATCCACAATACAAGTCTCAACTAGGCCCAAATTACAAAGCCTATCCTCCTAAGAAATCAAGAACTCATAAGCATCCTTCCTCGGTACAGTAGAAAACCCAGGGGGAGCTAATCTCAAGAATCTACTCAAGATCTTCTGCTCTTCAATAGACATAGCAAGCTGGGCAGCCATCGACTGAGCATCTACCTTCTAAATACAATTATAAGGTAGTGTAATCTACAACACGAGTCTCAACTATGCCCAAATTATGGAGTCTATCCTCACAAGAAATCTAGAACTCATAATTATCTTCGCTTGGTGCATAAAAAACTTAGAGGATCCAATCTCAAGAATCTCCCCAACATCTTCTGCTCCTTAATAGACATGGCAAACTGGGCAACCACTAGCTGAGAAACCACCGGTACGCGAGGGACCTCAACTCTAGGAGCCACACCTACAATCTCAACCCCTACCTCAGTACCTTTTTTGTTTGTAGACTGTGCACCATCAGACAGTGCACCACCAGCCAATCCCAATAGCTGAACGAATGTATCCTTGAGTAGTGAAGAAGAAATAAACCTCGACAGAGCTTGGGCTGGTCCCTAGACTAGCATTGACTAGGAATGACTCCAATAGACCTTAAATGTCAAATAAAAAAGGTAGTAGTCAACTCAGAATGCATAGATCAACCGCTACCTCGAATAGACCCTAAATGTCACCTGACTCAGCTATCTGTATGGATCACTCATACCTAGATCTATATTAAAAGGGTGCAGTAGGGATGATTACGGTCCACTTGTACTCAATAGGTATCATAGGCTAACTGACTGAAATGTATAAAGCATGTAAACACAAACAATGAGCATGTCACATACAATCAAAAAATGTCCCAAACGGTAGCCTACAGCATCTCCATTAATAGTTCTATTATATACAAATATAAGAATTATAAGTAGGGTAAAGAAGAACAAATATAAACATACACCAAATACAAGTATATGAACATAAAAAAATGGATAGTTTCAAGTCAAGAAAAGAAATAAAATCACAAAATAAGTACAATATATGGAATGCAATAAAGATTATGATGATGATGATGCATGAGGTCGTTGCACAATCTCCGTATGCACCTACCGAGCTGAGCTACGGGCGTATAACCCATAGGAGGCTTGTCAGCCCGCATATATTGAGCTCTGCTCCCAAGTAAGACCCATGGATGGTTCTTCAACCCATATAGAACTACTATCCAATACCAATATTCATAAATCTTCACCGATACATTCATCGACAGAGGGTTTCTAAAGATGCCACATCTTCCATCTGAAAAAGCCAGTATTTCTAATATTTCCACGATTGTACCAATGTTTCATGAATGAATAAGATATGAGGATGCAATGCTTACAACCAACCAAAATGAGAATATCTAATATCGATCCAATATACCAAGCATGTGATCTAAAATTACACTCAAATTAATAAACCATCCATGATCCAATAAAATCAAGCAACCATTAAGTAAAACATGCAGAAAAATACTCATTGATACTAGATAAATCCCAAAATCTAGCTTTTCCACCAAAAAGAGTGAAACCAAACATACAAATATCATTACCAAGAAAAAAATATCATGCAAGACTCAAACAGTCACACATAACGTATAATGTCTCAAAACCGCCAAATATTATCCACATAGGCCCCACACGGCCACATAAATCAGCTTAACATAATTTCGATGATACAACCCTATACCCATAGCATTCTTTTACATTGTTATTAACTACCAGAACCAGTCTAAAGAAAGTTAAGCCATAAGTTGCCTTAAATGCTAAAATAGGTCCAAAAATCCTATAATCCAGAGCTTTCCTCTCATAAATGGATCCAAAATCAATAAAAACATACAAATACAGAATTTAAGCTTCAAAATAATGCCAATGCTATCCATATTTCCTATTTTTGAGTTGAGGTCAAAATAGTCCCTCGAAATGAGTTTTTGAAAAAGAAGGGTAAATCAGAATTTTGTCCAAAACATTTTTTCTATGATTAAAGGAACTCATTGGAGAATACCTAAGTAAAATGGGGAGAAATTAGGATTTGATTTGACGAAATGATAGTTTAGGTGTTTTGGGCCAACCCCCTCAAATTCCATCTTTAAATTCGCATTTAAACAAGATTTAAATGATAAAATTGAATAAAAGTAGTTGACATAGGAGTTTGTAGATTACCCAATCTTAGAAATGGAAAAAAAATCCCAAAAACTTGATCACCAAGCTCGAAGTCTCAAAAATAGTAAAGAAAAACTAGGAAAAGGACTATTTATACCCAGGTGCCAGGTATCACTAAAACGTCAAGTGGCTGATTTAGCGGTTGCTGTTAAAATGGTAAACTTTTAGCATGCCATTCTACCCGCATTTTTGTCCTACACTAAAGCATACGAGGGACTCTTAAGCTCTCTTTCCCAAAAGATAGTCGGCTGCTAAAGAGGCCAAGTGTCACTTTAGAGCTTGCTACTAAAGCGGCCAAAGTGACGCTTTAGAGGCTGCACCAACTGAGTGGTGCACTCGCTGTAGAGACTTAGAAAATTCCAAGTCTCTATGGACCCCTCAAGATTCATCCAAAATCTTGAGAATATGAATGAACTATGCTACTCTATCAAATTTTATGCTTCAAACTCAATCACTGTATCAGATTTTTGGAAAATGTTTTTTAAAAAAATTGACCCTCGAGACTTATTTTCGCAACTTTTCAAATTGAGGGTAAAAATAATATATAAAATCCATAAAACTACACTAATAATGCCACCAACCTAAAATTGATGTTCCGGATCTACTAGCATAGTTCGCTTTGCCATCCAATGCACAGATTAAAATTTGTTGGCCAAAGTCAACTAATAAGCCTTTAAGACCACCAAAAATCATAATCTTGTGTAAATCACACCAAAATATATCGAGGACCATGCCAAGAATCCCTACACCCTAGAAACACCACAATACCTCCACAATGAGGAGTTAAAATGGTAAAATCCCATAGAAATAAATATTTACACAAATCATAAAAATTAAGTCATCATATCATCCACCACTAAGAATCTAGTTCGTCCTAGAACCAAGGGTAATATAAATACCTAAATCAGCAAAAAACTAGGGATAACTACTATGCATATTAGACTCAACCTCCCCAGTAGATTTATCTAAGGTGGGTGTCGCCCCTGGACCCTAACCATAAGAACTCTAGAATGCAACCATCTAACATTCCTTGTTAAAATGGAGATAGGCTCCTCAACAAAAGACAATCGTTTATCTAACTTTAATGAATCCCATTGAATGACATGAGACTCATTTGGAATGTAATGCTAAAGCATGGACACACAAAAATCTCGATGAACAAATGATAAATCTAAGGGAAATACTAATTCATAAGCCATATACTAATAGTTTGAAGAATCTGAAAAGGTCTAATATACCTGGGGTTAAGATTGCCCCTCTTCCCAAACCTTATCACGCCCTTTATGGGAAACACACAAAGGAAGACACTATCATATATGCTAAATCTCAAGGAACAAAGTCTACGATCCGCATAGCATTTCTACCAACTCTGAGCCACTTGAATTCTATCCTGGATAACCTAAAATCTATCCAAGGACTCACAAAGCAAGTCCGTACCTCGAGGCCTAGTCTTAGAAACCTCAAACTAACCAACTGAAGAGTGACGACACCTACCATACAAAGCCTTGACTGGGCCATCTCAATACTAGAATGGTAGTTATTACTGTATTGTAACACCCTCAAAATTTCAAACATTTTAGTTTTGGACCTCCATGTTTGAAAAGTCAATTTTTGACTTAAATGGTGTTTAGGCATGTGAATGGGGTATCTCGGGAGAGTTTTAGAATTTTTGTATGGGGTTTGAGGTGATTTCGCACCACGGAGGCCGTAAGCCTCTATGATATTACCGTGTTTAGAGGTTGCACCTTGTGATAGTTGGGGTGTCATAGAGGAAAGCCTCCGCGATAGGCAGCATGGCACGGATACTAGCTTTCAAGATAGGCAACATGCTATGCTGCTGTGTAAAATTCATAAAGTTCTTATTTTTTTACTTAGGATGAGGGGTATTGGGGTATTTTCACCTATACACGACCCTTAAGCATAATATATCCTATTCCTTTCAATTTTAAGACATTAAAATCCCCAATTCTGCTCTCAAACTCAAAACCCCAAGAGAGCCTAATGATTTCATTGTACGTTTATCTTTCGGCTTCCAAATTCTGAATTACTTTCCAATTCTTGTGTGTCTAAGGTGTGTATCTCTTCCCCTATATAAGTATTTTCTTAATGGCATTAAATTGGTTTATTATTCACATGGTTTTGATGTTGGGTTTGAACTATAGGTTTATGGTTTTGGATATAAATTGTTTGAATGTTTTCTTATGATTTATATTGAACTATTATGGACTTAATCATTGGTTTGTATACTCATTGCGGTGCATGGGAATGGCGGATGGAATAAGGGTACAATGGACTCCCTAAATTTGTAAACTATTGCAATAGGGGTATAACGGAATCCCAAAATAGTTTGTTTTGGTATGGAAATTGATAATAACCTCAACCACTTGTATAATGGATTTTGGAATGTAAATTATCATTTGGTTTGGCTTATTCTATTTGAAACTAACGCATGGCATAAATGGCTAATCGAATAATAATAATGATCTTGAAAACATTATGGGGTACAATAGACTCCCCTAACCAAATGATTTTCGTAAAAGCCTTATGGGGTATGATCGAATCCCCCAAGTGATTTAAATGATGAAGTCTGCGGGGTATGAAGGAATCCCCAAAGAGTTGGCTAATGAAATTGTTAGCAAGCTATAGTTGGTATAACGATACCACTTAATAATGCCTTAATAGTTCACTGTTGGAATTGGTGGATGGGTTATGTGTTAAAAGTTTTAATTGGTCTTAAAAGGGATTTTGACAACTTACTGTGTAGGTGTGAGTCTCAAAGGACAAATACTGGAAACTAATATTTGTCGATGTGAGGGTAGGTCTTGATGACCATGTGCTTTTGGGGTACGAAAGAATCCCCTAAGTATATATATAATTGTATCATAGTGTCACGATCCGAACTAAGTCCTGGCTGAGGCTGGTGTCTCAAGTCCACCAAGGACTGGAAACCTCCCCTATTTCCTAGTTAAACTGAACATAATGCCTAACAGAGGATGAATTTCGTGCATATAACAAGATAAGATATAAAATCTGAAAGGAATCCAAGATAACTAAATATCCAACAACCATAACCAAAGTCACCCAAGTCTACAACAATATCCACAAAGCCTCTAAACTTTACCGAACACCTATCTAAGTTGGGACATGCCCCCGAATCTGACAATGACAATGACAATGATAATGTTAGTGTGAACTCTTCAATTCTAGTCTATGAAAGAAAATTTATGAAATGACCAAGTGTTACGAGGAGTGAAAGCTCACCACTTATCCACAACAATCGATGAATTGATCCCATCTACCTAACACTGTGTAGGAAAAGTAGAAGTATCTCTAGTACCTGCATCGTGTGGGGATACATGTCTGGAGATCGATTGTTGGTTGAGCACTAGAATGTAACTCGGGGATAGGGGATAAAATAATGCCAAGACAAATCCAATTCAAAACCATGTTATGTATCATTATATACATATAAAACAATGTTATGCATCATCATATACATACATACATTAAATCCAATATGTCAAGATAGGGAACGTGGTTTAGCATGATGTAAAACTTCATCCTGGACTATGTAGCTTAACCATCATAAACAGGCACGCCCGAGCTATATGGGTTCAACTCTCCCTGCTGAAAGGACCCCAATATATGTTAGCTGTATGAACTAGAGGTATCAAGGAAGACTAGAGAATTAATCGACCCCACGTTAGTCCAAGATACAAATATATCAAAATGTGAACTATGCACACTGGTCATCAAGACCAAATCTCACATTGGAAAACATGAATTTCCAGTAAAAGCATCCAAGATCCACACCTTCACGGATTTGCAACATAACCCCCATTTATCACAATTTAAAGAAAGTTTCACATAACCAATTTATTAACAAATGAACAAACCCTTAAGGCACACTATGGGTATCATTGTACTCTTACACTTGCAAGCTGATATCTATGCCATAGCAATCAATTATCTTGGGGGAATGCTACCACCCTTTTTGTTAATTAAATCCAATTAGAACCAACAAGACTTTCAAAATCCATGTTCATTGTTTAATCATTAATACAATGCAATAACATAGGTGAGTAAGTCAAACCAAGTGACAATTTCACAATATTTACAAAAGTGGGCTGAGGGAACACAATTATTCAAAACCAATTCCAATTTTAAAATATCAATTTGGGATAAATCATGACCCTATTTTTGTTTATTCCACACCCATGCACCCATAAGTTCAAAACCATTAAAAAGGCATAAACAATGCATAATAAATCATGGGAAAAACAAATTAAGAATCAACCATGTCGAAACCCTTAACCATACCAAAACCCATATTCAAATTCATACAATTTAAACTACGTAAAACATATGCTTTTTATAAATTGAGAATTGGGAAAGAGTAACATGCCTAAGATATCAAGATTTACAAAGAGAAATAAACCCTTGAAAGTTGTAGATGCCAATTTCTTGAAACCCTAGGTTATTCTTGCCTTAGGGATTCTAGAGAGTTTGGGGGAGTGTTAATAACTGATAAGTGTTTAAAATAATGCCTCAAAGGGGTTTTATGGTTGTGGGGTCTAAGTAGGGGAAGAAAGAAATAAACAGAATGACCTTAATAAATAGACTAAAAAGTGACAGCCCAGTCGTTATGGGTCACATAACAACTGGATACAAGTCATCCCTTAGACTCATAGTCTGGATAGTAACATAGGGTATACACACTGGTTTGGCTACTAGTCGTACCCTAAAACTCATAATCAGACCTTATGACTCGTATGGTATATTTATTGTCAAGGCAGAAACATTTGGGCACCACACTAGTTAGGATACAAAAAGAACTATACGACTCGTTGGATGCCAATCATGACCAATACAAAGACTTAGCAAACACACACTAGTTAGGGTGTAAATAGAGTCCTACGACTCATAATGACACCATATGACTCTTACGATGAGTCATAGTCTAGGTAGTGAGCTCAGAGGTCAAGATGTTTTCAAGGGCCAAAATCTAGGGTGTTTCATTATCCCCCCTTAGGATAATTTGTTGTTGAATGATGAGTCAAGGCATCCATTAGAATGATTTTTAACACAAAACACAACCACAATATCCTTTAATAAGGATAGAAAACAAAGATATTAAGAAATACACACACCTTAAGCACTATTATCCAAAGCGAGAAACAAGAATGGATATTTGGACTTTATGTCGTCTTCAACCTCCCAAGAAGCTTCTTCCAACCCAAATAATACACCTAACAATCCTTAAATATAACCATGCTTCACCACTATTCTTTTAGATATGAATACAATACTTCACCATTTTAATCTTCTTATTTAATTCCCCCGCGAGATCGACAAACAACTACAATAATCTAAGTATAACTGTATATTTATTCCATGCTAAAGCCTAAGTCAGAGTTAAAGGTAATAGCGTAAGCTATAGGAACCTCTACTTTACATTTTTCTCATAACAATACTCCATGTCATCACTATAATCAAACATTCCCTAGTCTTAAATCAGGGAGTACTAATCACATAACACCACCGTTTGTGTATCTATCAATCATACCATCCACACCTATCTCTTCTACACCCACTTCATGGATTTCCCAACTTTAATCACTATCACAAATGTTTTACCATATCTCCTCTTCTTAACTATTTTACTTAATAAGAGTTCATCTTACTCTTCGACCTTTATCTGTGCCGTAACCTAAGAAATGACCCCAAAAATTTTCATATCAAGAACATCTAGACCATTATCTATAGCATTACTACACTTCTAGAATCACTACCATACTACCAAAAAGAGGGTCACTAAAAAACTATAGTACAAGCATCAAGGATGGGAGGGTTACTTCTCAATCATGTCTCCTACCAGGCGTACTACTTAAAATGAGACCCATGAAATGAGATACAGTATAGTGGGCACAAAATACTTCATAGAAACCACCTAGATCATAAATAAAGGGTCGTTCGAGTATAAGCATAACATAACATGAGTTCTTTGGACTATCATAATGAAAACACGAGGGCTGATATCATGGCTCATATAACATGAAGCTTAGACTTAAGATATATTCAAGAAATAAGACAAGGACTGCCACTTGAAACTATTGCCTCTCCTTCTAAGGAATGAGAATATTGGCAAGCTTGCATATATATCATCACTTTGGGCTAAGATATGACATACAATGAATTAGTAGCAAGTAGAATATATAGTTCCGTAGAGCCAACCATAAAATGATACAAGTGTTTATGGGCTCATGAGCGTCATAACATAGAACTTGAATATTTGGAAGCCTAGATTTCTAAGAACCATTATCGCTTCTAGGTTAGGCGTAATAGCGGCACATAAGTGACATAGAGAATACAAACCTTAGGCATAGGTACTATAGAATGCATACGATATTAGTAGAATTCTGTCTTAACTAAAACAAGAGGGAATCTCTAGAATAAAAGTATATTTACCATGACTCTTCCCTGAAACTCACCTTCATGAGAAAATTTAAGACCAGCCTTAGTTCACCATCCTATCCTTGTAGACATACTCTCTCTTGAACCTATAGACATAATACTATGCACGATGGGGTATCATCGTGTACATGAACTAGGGATACCGAGCATTTACATACTTTAAACATTATCTAACGAGAAATGATATAGGGCCCAATCTATTCATATAAACCTAATGCTCTTATTTACCAAATAACTTGACCCCAATTCATCAATCTAACACTAAACTTCTTTTATACATAACAATTTCCCACTATAATAATTCCTAGGTTATTAACCTAACCTCTTCCATACATCCCATCAAGACTACCAATTTACTCCTGTAATCCTCGTATCGCTACCCGCAAGCTAACATTCTTTCCCCCTTCAATCAACATCTAAAGTTCAAACTCAGGGTCTAGCAATAGTAATGCTCCACTAACAAAGTATCCCACATAATATACTAGCCCACTACATAAAGAGGTCACCCAAAATTCCTTATTCGACTGATGAGAATCTATACACAACATAGCCATAGGGAACCAAATTTCTCATACACTAAGAGAATAGGAGCACCCATGGAGAAATACTAGAGTAGATACAACCCTTATAAAGAAGGGACTTAAATTGATACATAAGTTTTTTCAACCTATTTGGAGCCATTTTATAGAGAGAGACAGAAATATGATAAGTGTCTGAAAGAAGATTGATCCAAAAATCAAGTTCCTTATCGAAAAGAACAACTGAAAAATCATCAAAAAATACCTTAATAGAATCACAGCCTATGTGGATAGATTGTAAAGGAGGATACTCCAAGTTAGTATTTTTAATCCGGACCAAGTGATAGAGACACCCTTTGAAAATCAATTTTCGAGCTCTAAGGTACGCAATGAACCTTCCCTTCGGCACTAAGGAACTACCTTCCCACTCAATAATAGATTTACTCAAAAATTAGAAACTAACTCTTTGGGTTAGAGAATCAAGAGATGCATAGAATTAGTGCAACCAATCCATCCCTAAGATCACATTAAAGTCTAACATATCCAACTCAATCAGGTTCACTAATGTCTCCTTACCATGGATGGATACCACACAACCCCTATAAACTTTTCTACCAACTACAGAATTACCCATCAGGGTGGATACAAAATAAGGATTAGGAATACACTTAGGTCCATACCCAAAAAGAATAGCCATATATAGGGTCACATAAGAAAGGGTAGACCCCAGTAGGAAATACACATCACATGAGTAAAGTTTTAGCATACCAGTAATGATATCAGCAGAGGCCTCAGAGTCCTATCGGTTGGCAAGAGCATAAAAATGACTCCAGCCAGCACCGATACTAGGGGTAACATTCCTTGGTGCAAACATAGAAGAAGTATTGATCCAGTAGAAGCCCTTGAAAGAAATTCCCACTGCATGTGACCAAGCTGACCATACCTATAATATTGATTCCTCTCCTCATTATACTGGCCATGATATATCTGACCAGAAAAATGATAAGGAGGATAGGATGGATCTGACTAAGCTCTACTTGTCCAAAATTGGACTCCCTATGCCACAAACCCACAGTTGACCCAAATGTGACAATTACCAGAAAACTTAGGGAAAGGAGAACTAACAGTCGCATGGGAACCCCCAGTTCCTCTTCTTAGGACACTACCTACCATCCCTACCACTATTTCTCTAACCCTTCCCCTACACTAAATCTCTAAATTTCTTACTCTACCAAATTCTCACCTTTGCATGATTTGTTCATCCACTAACAATACCGGACTGCTGTGATAAAGAGGCCACTATCTGGTTTAATAGATGAATAGAATGGTAGAACTTAGCATTATAAATATCTCATTAAGGCAACTGAGCATGAGGGAACAAAATTATTCATAACTAATTCTAATTTCAAAACACTAATTTAGGGCAAAACATGACCCTTTTTTTGTTTATTCCATACCCATGGACCCCATATGTTTAAAACTAGTAATAAAACATAAATACTACATAATAAATTATGGGAAAAACAATTAAGAATTAACAATTTCAAAATCCTCAACCATAACAAAACCCACATTCAAATTCATACAATTTAAACCTTGTAAAACACATTCTTTTTATAAATTAAGAATTGGGGAAGAGTAACATGCCTCAGATATCAGAATTTACGAAAAGAAATCAACCCTTGGAAGTTCTAGATGCCAATTTCTTGAAACCCTAGTTTGTTCATGTCTTAGGGATTTAAGAGAGTTTGGAAGAGTATTTATGACTGATAAGTATTAAAAATAATACCCCAAAGGGGTTTTATGGTCATGGGGTCTAAGTAGGGGAAGAGAAAAATCAACAAAATGCCTTTAATAAATATACTAAAAATTGACCACCTAGTAGCTATGGGTCACATGATATCTCATAATAACTGGCTGTGAGTCATCCCTAAGACTCATAGTCTGGAAAGTATCATTAGGCATGCACACTGGTCTGACTACGAGTCATACCCTATAACTCGTACTCAAACCTTATGACTTGTATAGTCTAGTCATTGTCAAGGAAGAAATATTGAGGCACAACACTGATTGTGCGACAAAAAACATTATATGATTCATAATGAGTCCTAAGTACTCGTTCAGTGCCAATCATGACCAACACAACAAATTAACCAAAACACACTAGTCAAGGTACGATTAGAATCCTATAACTCGTAGTGACACCCTATAACTCATATGATGAGTTGTAGTCTAGGCAGTGATCTCAAAGGTCAAGAAATTTTCAAGGGCCAAAATTTGGAGGGTTTCACATAGTTGGTAAAGGGTACATCAGAGTCCTCGGCCTTCTATAATGTCTCCAGTTTCTATGGCTGACACGCACTGAGGCTCGACTAGGGGTTACATCTAGACCCATATAGCCCGTGGGTGGTTTTAGAACAGTCAAGATATACAACCTAGGCTAAGTTTTAAAGTTCATGATGAGCCTTGTTCCCTCCCCTAATAACTCATATATATACACATATGGATGTGCATCGATATGTACATGTACATTGGTTTGACTTGCTATTTGATTGATGACATTATTCTATCTTATATCCCTCAGTTACAAGCTAGAGCTTAACCCGATAACTATATTCAGATGTTGTATCTCCATGCGATACAGGGACTGTCCATACTTTTATTCCACCTGTACTGTGACTAGTAAATTGGGGGACAACTCGTAAGTTAGACTAAAGTGGTAAGATTTCATCCTTTGAAAGACCTCATTTCATTATTTAGGTTTCCTTTTATTTTGACTCTTTCTTTTTGATTTGTTTTGGCTATGGTCTAGGGGATGTCCAGACCAGACTATCTTTGGTTTTAATAGAGGCTTTGTGGATTACTGTGGACTTGGGATTGGTTGTTGAAATCTTAGACTTCTTTTTAGTCATATATATCTATATTGTTTTATGTTTTAAATTCGGTTGTCTTATTGTATTGTGTTATGGTTGACTAGGTGAAGGGGGTCATCTTTGGTTGTCGCTGGACTTGAGATACCCGTCATGGTATGGACCTATTTTGGGTCATGACATACATGCAAACTCCACCAAAGCTAGATGATGTTCCTACTAACCACCAAAATATCTCACACTAGCCTGAAACATATCCTTAAAAAATTGAATAGTCTTCTCTGACTGACCGTCAGTCTGAGGTTAAAATGTTTAACTAAGATCAACCCGAGTACCCAACTCCTACTAAAAAGTCTTCCAAAAGTGAGATAGAAATACTGAACCTCAATTTGAGATGATAGACACTAGCACACCATAAAGGTGAACCACCTCACGAATATTGATGTGAGCCAACCTCTCAGCACTAAAAGAAACCTAAACAGAAATGAAATAAGAAGATTTAGTTAATCAATCCATGATGATCCAAACACTATCGAGCCACAAGAAGTACAAACAACCCAATCACAAAGTCCATTGTGATTCGATCCCATTTTTACTCCAAAATGGGTAATTTCTAAAGCAAACCTCCAACCCCAAAGTTCGACCTTTACCTGTTGTGATAACACTCAACTTACACTTTAATTTAGTGTAAGGCGGTCATCATCAATATATTTACCCAACTTTGAAGTCGGGGTCGAATCCACAGGGAATAATATGAGTGGTGATTAGGATAATTTAAAACTATAGCTACGAGTTAAATTTTAATAAATGATATGAAGAAAATAAAATGGGGGGATTTATGAGAATTGTAAAATATTTCAGACTTCGATTTCAGTGCTTGTGATCAATATTACAATAAAAACCATAGTTATGTTCACCATGGGTGTTGGTAGTTGACAGATACTAGGTGCAGTTCAATATTCCTGAAGTAGGTAGGAACAACAAATTATCCTTGCCGATGATCTATCCGAATGTCTCTCGACCTATCTAGACAATTTATTACCTAATTCTCTCGAACTTAGGTAACTTATATTTTATGACCAGATTTTATCTCAGGTAGATTAATCCTGTTACGACATTAATCGTTAGATGAGAGCTTAACCTTCCCACTCCCTGTTGATAATTTGCTTCCTCTAGTTTATATTTCTCTGTTCGAGAAAAAAAAATTAAGGCATGATCTATTGTTTGCAACCAATAGATTAAAGTATAAAATATTGGAATTTCAAGAAGTTCCTACTACCTTTTGAATCTTTTGAGCACCTAGTGTCAAGTCAAACCTAACCCACAGATCTCATAACTCGGGTTATAGGGATTAGTTACTCATGATGAAATAAAGAAAGCAATATATTGAATTAATACTTAAAGAGATCATACTTACAGAACAATGAAAAATAATAATTGTTTCTTCGATTCAATAACTATAGAAATCCGCAATAAAACTAATACTTAATCTCTCACAAGTTAATGGAAAAAGTGTCTCCAAAACTCAAGAGAAAAAGGTAAAACATAAAGTACTGAATATCGAGTACAAGATACGTAGAAAACCCTCAAACAATGCTTTAAATAGACTAGTCTAAATAAGGAAAGAAAATCATAGTGTTCAGAAAATCCTTCGAAATAGATGACGGCATTTGTTATGGCGTGTCAAGATCTTGACGACTTATCAAAAATGTTGTCGGGCCCCTCTTCAATCTTGGCATCTTCTTCTTAAGGCTGACGGCGATTCCTGATAGCTTATCAAGTATGTGATGACATGTCAGAAATATCTTCACTTTGTCTCTCCAAGACTGATACGCTGCCTAAGCCTGACGATGGTTTTGACACCTCATCACAGTTGTGACGACATATCCGAAATGTCGTCACATCTTCACTTTACTTCTTCTAACACTGCCACTTCTAACAATATTCTTGATAGCCTATCACGTGGTTGACGACTTATCATAAATGTCGTCAGCCACACTTTTCAGCTCATTTGCATCAGATTTCAGTTCCTTTGCCTCTCTTTCCTCAGATTCTCTTGCATTGTGGTTTTTACTGCAATCTCAAAGAAAAAAAATCAAAAATGACAAAAGTTGCTTAAGAATTCACAATTATTTCTCGTTAAAAGCCTCAAATATGTTAGCATCTGCTCACACAACAGTTTGAAACACAGCTAACGAGCTACAATATCTGCTACATCCTTCTTCATACACCCCACAAGTAATTCCATCTCAAACCCTGATATATCTTAGTCACTCCTGGATGTATGGAATACCTAGAATAATAAGCCTCGTATAAATCAATATAATTTAATCACCCACTCTCGGAACACAACGTGGCCTCTAATCCTTAAAACACCATCTAAATAAAGTGAGGCTTACTTAGCCTCACTATTCAACACCTTATCACAAATCACTCTCAATTCAACATCATCAAATTTATAAGACCGAATCTGCTTCATAAAAATAGACCTAGCCTCCACAAATGCCAAAACACACCTAAGTGTCAAAATATCAAGCGTAACCATTTGGTTAGCCAAAGACTGAACTCTAAAGGCAAAGGCCTCTCATGAGTTAAAAGATGCACCAAGATACCCATGCTAGTCAACTTCTATATTAAGGAATTCACAACCACATTAGCCTTGCTCAGATGATATGAATTATCAAGTCATAATCCTTAAGCAACTCAAGCCAATATTGCTGCCTTATATTATGATCTCATTGGGTGAGGAAATAATAAAGTTTACAATGATCCTAGGAAATCTCACAATGAACCCCATACAAGTAGTGCGTCCACAACCCCCATACAAGTAGTGCCTCCACAACTTCAAAGCAAACACTACCACACATAACTTCAAATCACGAGAAGAGTAGTTTTTTATGGCGCTTTAACTAGAAAAAAGAATAAGAAATCACCTTACCCTTCTGCATAAACACAACACCTAACCCAACACCAGAAGCATTATAAAAGATAGTAAAACCCACGCTCTCCTAGGGAAAAGTGAAGATAAAAGTTGAAGTTAACAAATTCTTGAGCTTTTGAAAGCTCACCTCACAATCATTAGACCACTAAAAGAAAATATTTTTCTAAGTCAACTTGGTCAACGAATCTACAATAGATAAAAAAACCCTCTACAAAATGCAGAAGTAATCGGATAAGCCAATAAAACTCTAAACCTCGATAGGAGAAGTAGGTCTAGCCCTATTACAAACCACTGCAATCTTTTACGAATAAACCATAATACCATACTTGGTCATCATATGACCAAAGAAAGAGACAGACTCCTTGGTCACCAAATTCTCCTCATGATCAACCTCACTCTTGAAATAAACCAAGATATTATTTATAAATACAATGACAAAAAATTCTAAAATACTCAGTTCATCAACTTTGTGAACACAACTGGGGCATTGGTCAACCCAAAGGAAATGACCAAGAAATCATAATGATCATATAGAGTCCTAAAAGTTGTCTTTGGAATATCTGAAGCTCTAATGCTAAACTGGTGATATCTGGATCTCAAATCAATCTTTGAAAATACTGAAGCACCTTGTAGTTGATCAAATAATTATCAATACAATAAAAAGGATATTTATTCTTAACCATCACCTTGTTCAAATACCGTTAATTAATACATATGCGCATAAACCCATCCATTTTCCTGACAAACAAGATAGGACCACCCCAAGGTGATGCACTAGGTTGGATAAACTCCTTATCCAAAAACTCAAATAACTGATCCTTTAATTATCTTAACTGTACGGGAGCCATCATATAACGAAGAATATAAATGGCTTGGTTCTTGGTTCAACATCAATGATAAAGTCAATATTATGATTTGAAGGCATACCAGGAAAATCCATAGGGAAAACTTCTATGAACTCATGAACAATATTAACAGAATCCAAAGAAGGAGATGAAATGATACTAGAATCTCGAATATGAGCTAAATTAGACAACCATCCCCTCTTGACAAAATGACGAGCCTGAAGGAAAGATAAAATTGTCTTGGGATCAAAATAAAACTATATCTTCCATGCTATCCATTGCATACCTGGTGATGCTAATAATCTAGGACAACTTGATAAGGAACTAACTAATCCATACCCAAGACGATGTAAAAATCTATCATATTGAGGACAATTAGATCTACCTAAGTCTCACGCCCCACAAAGACCACAACACAAGATCAGTACACCCGATCCACTACTAAAAAGTCTCCTATGAAGGTAGATACATGAATATACTCATCAAGATGCTCACAAGAAATATCAAAACCTGAAGCAAAATATGCAGACATATAGAAGAAAGTTTATAACATATCAAATAAAAAGATACAAATAAAAAACAAATTGGGAAAATACCTGTGGTGACAGCATCAGAGGCTTGCCTCTAGCCTAGAAGGTATTACATATCACTATCCACATCCACCACCAGGCTGAGTAACCCTCTACCACTACCACTACCTCTGACTCTCACACCTCTAGTAGAACCTCTATAAATATTTTGGATTTTGATAGACTATTTTACATCTTTTACAAAGGATATTTGGGAGTCTTTAAGAAACTATTAGTGTATTTGATGCTGGGTTTTATAGTCTTTAGGAAAAATACTGAACAGAAGAAATAACTTAGAAAAATAGTAGCTAAAAACTTTTAATGGTCAAAATGACAGGTCATCACTGTGTGACGGATCATAAAAATATCCGTCAGCCCTAAATAGAGTGGATGAAACTGAGGTTCCAAGTTACTGACCATCAGGATACTAACGGGCTATCAACTTTACCATCAGGATTGGGACAGAACAATTCAAACTGAGATCCAAGTGATGGTCTAAGTGAAAGACCTTTAGGACTTTGATGGGCCATTAACTTAGCCATCAGACCTAAGACAGAACAAGGCATTCTGGGTATCCAAGCGACAATCTAAGTGATGGAATGTCAGGATACCGATGAACCATCAACCTACACGTCAACTGTGATACAAAAAATTTAAGTTTAAATTTTGATTTACAAATACCTAGGGATATATAAATAACCATCTTAGGGTTAGAGTAGGCATCTTTTATCTATCTTTTATCTCTTTTTCAATTTTGGATTATTTTGTAACCTATAATACTTTGAGAAATAACTGATATTGTGGATCTTAACGCTTTATTTACTTTTATTCATTAGAGATCAAGAACAATGCTTTAGATACTTTTGGTAAGTAATTTTCAAAATTATCTATGAGAGACTCAATGGAATCTTATTCTTCTTCTATGATGTATGGATAAAGCTCTCAAAACTAGGATTATGGGAGCCTTTATGTAATTGGTTGTTTAGGGTTATGAGATTGCCTGAGCTCTGTAACTAAATGTAATTGTATAAACTCTTCTTCATTATTATGATCTTTCTTAGTTGCAAACTTAAAGGGTGAGTCCAAGAACACCATTTGTTTTAGTAAAACTATGTATGTTGGGAAAGAGGAGATTTATAAGGATCTTAAAGGCTTTAACCTTTGGGTTAAGGGTTGATGCCTTAACAGGATTAGACCACTTGAGAAATAAATTGAACACATCAATGTGTTCTTTAAATTTGAATGAATTAGAGGGTAATCATCTACTAAGGTTGTGAAATGAATAAATGAACTTTAGAGTTCAATAATTCTTGCAATAGGAATTTGTTACATATTAATTTGGGATAACTCACAACCTTTATTGCTGTAACATCTTGGTGAACATAATTCTAGTTTATTCATTCTCATTGAATTAAAACTTACAAGTATACTCATTAGTTGGAACACAATTTGTTACAAGAATACTTCACTGTTAATAAACAAACCCCCCTTTTATTTCAGAACCTTTGATCAATCGTCCATTAATTATCATAACACTTAATTTACACAATATTCCCAATGGAATTTGACCCCAACCAAGTTGGTTTCTATATTTGACGATGACCACTTAAGCATTTTAATGAGAGTTTTAATTTAGGCGTATCAAGTTTTGGTGTCGTTGCTGGGAAATATAGTTGTCAATTAGGTTTTTGAGTGTTAATTGACATTTGGTGAAGTTCCTAATTTTACTTTTATTTGTTGTGTTTATTTATTATAGGATATTTACTTTACATGCCACTTACGAGAAGGTCAGGCGAACTACTATTACCATCTTATCTAGAACCTCAATTAATTAGTAGAATGAAAGATCAGCAAGAAGCAGATCGACTAGCCACCTTGGCTAGAGCTCAATTGAATCAATAAAATGATGGTCAACCATCTCGTGATCCTAACCCAGCTGAGGAAGACCTAGGAGATAAGGATCTGATTGAGCCTAGAAATAAGAGATGCTCTGAGAATGTAGATACGGTAGTAAATAGGAATCTACTATTTAGAGAAAGATCAAACTGCCAACATGCTATGCAGTTTGTAGCTGATGAGAAAGATGACACTAATTTAGATAAGGCTTGTGCTATAAGAGAGATTATTCCACCACCATTAACACTAGGAGTAAAGTTCAACATCAAAGGCACCATGATACAACTGCTAAAACTCAAAGGGTTGTTTGGTGGACTTCCAGGGGATGACCTAAATTTGCATCTGGTGAACTTTATCAACATCTGCTAATCTTTTGACAACCCTGGAGTTAGATAGAACAAAATTCATCTATGGTTATTCCTACTGTCTCTGTCTGGGGAGGCAACAATATGGTTGAATGTGTTATCTCCCAATTCAATAAAAAACTAGAGGCAACTAAAAGGTGCTTTCTTAGAAAAGTTCTTTCCGTCTTTCTAGATGTTATAGTTGAGGGATGAGATTTTAAACTTCAGACAGTTATTGAATGAAGCTCTCCATAATACATGGATAATATTTAAGAAAAAGTTGACGTAATTCCCTAATCACAAATTGACCGACGAGCATTTGATGTAGACATTCTACAGAGCTTTAAACTCCATCACTATGCCAATTGTAGATAATACTTCAAGACGAGCATTTATGGAGCTTACTTTCACTGAGGCTGTAGAGATATTAGAGAGATTGACTAAGAGAAGTAGAGCTTAATATACCAGGGATTTTATGGTAGCAAGCCCTATTGTGTCTAGTGGTATGACAACTGAACAACATAGGAGAGAGAAAGTGTGATATCAAGACATGGCCCATATGAAGACCCAGATGGACTTGCTTACTATGCATTTGCTATCAAGAAAGATAGAAAAGGTGAAGGCCATAGGTGCACAAAGTAGGGGACTCGAGTACGATTCTAAGAAGGAGGCTAGCTATCTAAATAATCAGGGGGAGGGGGGTTTCGAGGCAATAGCCTAGGGAATCAAAAGTGGAACTACAATGACAAAGCTAGTTACATAGATCATGACCAAGGAAGATATAAATATAAAAATGAAAGAAGTGGATTGTATGTGCCTCCTGGAAACTGTGATACTGCTGCTACTAGTTCGGGTAAGATATCCATGGAGGACATGATGGAAAAGTTATTAAAAGGGGTGGAGTTGACTAATGATGATGTAACAATGATGAAGAGAGACTTATCATCTATGAGTCAGTTAGTTGACTCACATTCAATATCAATAAAATAGTTGAATCAGCAGATGAACCAACTTTTGGCAGTATTTAATTAGAGAAAATTGGTACATTATCTAGTGACATAGTGTAAAACCCTCAGAATAAAGGTTCTTGTATGGTGATTACTACCCTTAGTGGTTAAGTATTACTAGGCCCTTATGTGGGTAAGCTTGTAATTGATAATGTGGTGGAGTTAGATGAGAAAGAAGAAAAATATCGTCTAGTAGAGTGTTAAAAGCTGGATACGTAATATCTAACCATCAACAACCTGATGAGTTAGATAAAGATGAGGGAAAGGATGGAAAAACAGTGGTTAAAGTAATAAAAAAGCCACTTCCTCTATTTTCTCATTGATTAAAGAAAAAGATGGATGACACAAAATTTAGCAAGTTCATGGCAATGCTAAAATAGTTGACTGTAAATGTTCCTTTGGTAGAGGCACTGGAACAAATGCCTAGACACACTTAATATATGAAGGATCTTTTGACAAAGAAGAGGACTGTATGCTATGAACCAGTGGACAATATTCACCATTGTGGTGCCATTTCTACAAGATCCGTAGTGCAAAAGAAAGCGAATCCTAAAGCATTTACTATCCCGTGTACTATTAAATCAATGGATTTTGTGAAAGACCTGTGTGATCTTAGGGCAAGTATTAATATGATACCATTGGAAGTTTATAAGAATTTGGTTTTTGGAGATACCACGCCTACTAACATAAGATTTCTGATGGAAGACAGATCAGTGAAGTGGCTAATTATAATATTATATGATGTGCTTGTGAAAGTCGCCAGTTTTATTTTCTATGCTGACTTTATAAGCCTAGATTGCGAGGTAGACTTTGAGGTACCCATAATATTGGGTATAACTTTCCTTGCAATTGGGAGTGTATTGATTGACTTGCGGGAAAATATCTAGAAGCCTGCATCCTAGAAGTTGATATGTTGAATATTCTGGAAGCCTGCCATGCTTCCCCATTAGTGGACTCCATACAGGTGATCATACTGAAAGAAAACTATTTCAAAGTGGCTATTATTGTCAAACCATATTCAAGGATATGTATGAGTTTGTAAGAAGATACAACTAGTGGCAGAGACAAGGGTTAATCTCGAAACACCATGAGATGCCTATGACAAAAATAATGGTGGTCGAATTATTTGATATTTGGGGTATTGATTTCATAGGGCCCTTTGTAAGCTCCAATAGGCTAAAGTATATCCTAGTTTCTTTGGACTATGTGTCCTAATAGATGGAAGCCCTCGCCTTGGGTAAAAATAAAGGCAAGAGAGTGGTTGTCTTTCTCAAGAAGAATATCTTCTCTAGCTTCGGTGTACCATATACTATTATAAGTGATGGAGGATGCCATTTCTGCAACAAAGTATTCCAGGCTACACTAGCAAAATATAAGGTGAAATAGCATAAGGTAGCAACCCCATACCACCCATATACTAGTGGGCAAGTAAAGATTTCAAACCAGGAGATAAAGGCAATTCTAGCCAAAACAGTGAATGCAAGGAGATAGGATTGGTCTCAAAAGCTCAATGATACCTTGTGTGCATATTAGATAGCATTCAGGACACCTATTGGGATGTTGCCATATCAGCTGGTCTATGAAAAATCATGCTATTTGGTGATTGAGCTAGAGCATAAGGATATGTGGGTACTCAAAAGGTTAAATCTTAATTAGAAGGAGAAAGGAAAACTAAGACTGGGGTAGCTGAATGAGATGGGTGAATTCTATCCCAGAGCTTATGAAAGAGCAGACCTATACAAGGAAAGAATGAAGAAATACCATGATCGGAGAATTGAAAAATGGGATTTTTAGAAAGGTGTTTGGGTATTACTCTTCAACTCCTGGCTAAAGATCTTTCTAGGTAAACCTAAGTTTATATGTTTTGGCCTATTTAGAGTTACACAGGTCTACTCATCTAAAGTAGTTGAACTTGGAAACGAAGATAGAAGTGTCTTCAGGGTTAGTAGGTAATGAGTCAAGCTATATATCAGCCCAATGGACTTGGTTAAATGCTTAAGTACAGTTTATCTTGATGAAGTTTGAGTAATCGAGATAACTGGATTGTGCCGTGATAGTAAATTACGTGCTAGTGGGAGGCAACCCACAATGTGTTGTTTCAAGTGTAATTAGAGTTATATGTTTCTTTTTGTTTAATTTGATGTGTTTGTTAAGTGTGCAGGAATCAAAATGTAGGAAAACAAAATTTGAACAAGTTGAGGGAGGTTGATAGGAACTTTGATGGACTATCAAAGGCCTAAAGAGCCATCGCTGAAACCACCAAAGCCATGAGCAGAAATGGGTAGTCTGGATAAGGCTTGATGGTTAAGCTGATAGACTGTTACTTTCTTGACAGATTGTCAGTTACCATCAATAGGACTCCAAAAACATGATATACTAGAAAGAGTCTGATAGACATCACGATCGACCATTAGCTACTTTACAGGCCATCACTTCAACCATCAACTCGTAGCAGCAGGATGATTCTCTGGTAAAATCTGACGAACTAACCGACGGATTGTCAGGTTTCCCATTAGACAAACCCTAGTTTTTAAAAGAGCAGGTTGGGTCACCAAAGGTTTATTTAGTCCTTTTAATCTGATCTAAATAATATTTAATGGATAATAAGAGATATTTACACAAACGTTCCCACTTCTTGAACTAACAAAACCGCTTAAATTCATGTACATTCATTGAGGAATTCAAATACATCCCATCTTAGGACTCTTTATCTCTTTCCTTCTCCTATCTAAACTATTAACATCTTCTATTCTTCTCATCAAAATCAAAGTAAAATCACTCACTGAGAAATTAAATAGTATAAATTGTTCTGATTTTTTCAAGTTTAGTGTATTGAAGAGTACTTCAAGGATAAGGTATAATCAAAACTCTACTTCTCTTTTTGAAATAAAGAACATGAATAATATGTGTTTGATAATGCTTAAAAGAACTTCTTTTCTTGTTGTTGATGTTGTGCCTCTGATTTAATCAAACTCTGGTAAATACGGTTCTGGGTGAAGTTTGAGTAACCAATGGCTAAAAATAGTGAAACTAGTGTTTAAAGGTTGAATTGATATGGTGATTATTGTGCTTAATGATAAGATCCATACCATATGTTTTCCAAATTTCCAAAGGAAAAGAGGAAATAAAAAATATCAGTTGACGTCCAAGTTGATAGACCGTCAGACCCCTAATAGACAATCACACTATCCGTCAAATGCTTTCTAAAAAACTGCCTTCCTAGTTTATCCATGACAGACTTTTTAACGAACTGTCAGACCTCTGACAGACCATTAACTTAACTATCGTATGGCTTCTGAATAAAGGTTTCACTGGTTAAGCCGCGATAGGCACCTTGATGGACCATCAGAATATCCGTCAACACAACTCTAAACCTTATTTCTCTCTAATTCGGATACAATATTGATGGTTTGTTCTCTATTTAGAGAAATTAGCAAGGAAAATACCCCTACACAAATGCGGTGGCAGATCTCAATGAGCAAGAGGTAGAGGTGAACCAGCATGCAGTGAAGAAGCACCTACCTTCAACAATTATTAGAAAGTTATTTTAGTACTTTCCCAGTCTGAGAAAGAGAGTGAGAGTGATAGCAGCAGTAGTTCTACTGCCATCCCCAACAAGGAAGGGATTAACACATCAAACCCCGACCAAGTTAAGGCATCGAAAATTAAGGATGCTAATATGATTAAAAGCAAGGACTCTCAGATACGGGAAGTAATTCGGTAGAAGATTGAGAGAGCGAGGCAGCAGTTCTTTGATGGGCTTACTCAAACAAAAAATAGACCTATTAAATGGCCCATCTCTGAAGAATTCCAAATCATCACATTAGAACTTCATGAGTATTTGGAGCTTGAAAGGAGTTTCCCCGAGTATGATTTGGGATGGATGAGAAAGCCACCGGGTTCATACTACCCGAATCTTATGCAAAAGTACTTTTCCAACTACTTGGTGCTACTAGAGAAGGAGTGCCAAAAATGCACTAAAATAAGTGACTTGCCGAATAGGTTGTATGTTCCTGTGAGAGGGGTAAACATTGATATTTTTGAGAAAAATCTAAATAGGGTGTTGTTTTGTCTAGACTAGGATCCACCAGCTTCAATTTCATAACTTGAGCATATATGTTTACTATAGTAGAGTAAAGACCTTTGTTGGATTGACTTTTGATAGAAGAGAGCAACCCTTCATGCCTGCATAACACCAAGGAACACATAGCTAAGTTGTCCCTATGTATTAGGGAAAAGTTCTTGTGGTCGATTGTGAGGTTGACGTTGATGATAACTAGTGGAGTTGAACATTTGGAGATTCAAAAGGTGGTGTTGTTGCGAGTTTGATCGATGGGCTTAAAATTAAATTCGGCTACACCATTGTTGATCAGTTACTATTTCGTGCTCACAAAATAGCTAGTACTTAACCATTCCCGTGTTTGATCATTAAACTAAGAGGGTTAATGTGCTATTACTCAGGGGAGTTAATAATGAGGTTTGGTGTAGTCATCGATAGGATATTAAACAAATGAAGGATAATTCAAATTATGAGATACGTGTTCATAAGCCACCTTCCTTCCCAGTCATAGTCTGGTCTAGCTCCTGGGGCTTCTGAGATTCCTATAGGTATGCCACTGCCAATTACTACTTTTATGCCATAAGATACTTCTACAGGGCTAGCATCGATGCCTCATATGGGTGAAAATTTATACACTGCATCTATCCCACCTAAGTATTCTGAAATCTACTAACACAAGAAAACTTTGCAAAATCTATAAGAGCCTAGAAGAAGTTTGAGAAGCAGTTGAATATGTGGGCAAAGCAGTTTAAGCCATTTGTTAACCGCATCATTGATGAATCACTCAATCCATACCAGAATATACAGGCTAGAATGGATGACATGAAAGAGCATATAAACAAATGGCTGGATGAGTTATCAGTGCCAGATTTTGTAAAGATTCTGGCAGAGTTTAGGCAGGCATAAGATAACATTGCTAAGCTGAAAAGGTAATCATCACAGCTTGTTTTAGAACCTGCATTGATAATCAGTGATGAAGATGAGGGCCTCTGTGATACCTTTAGTTTTCCCGTTAAATATTGTGCAACCAAATGTATCGAGTATTTAAAGCCTTTTATCTTTCCAAGAGTCCGTTAAGATCTCAGACGAAAATGTATTGAATTCTGTTCTTTATCATGATTAATAATTTTTATTTGTGGAATTTCTAGATATGCGATCAATCATCACGTAGAGCATTAAATAAGCTTTTCAACGGTATGTGTATCATCCAAAATGGACACTTGAGTGACGATCTATGATCATTCCAATCTAACCGTGAATAGTGGTGAACAGTAAATGTTCAGGAAAAAAATACTGAGGCTAGGTGAATTTTAGGGTCAAATTCAAACGATCATAACTCCTTGTACATAAATATTTGGGTGAGCTACTATATATCAAAAGAAATCTTTGAGAGTCCTCTTTCCAATGAAATTGGTTTTATCCAATTTGTACATTGGAGCAAAAAGTTATGGTCGATCTACTTCAGCCTATCAAAACAGTCTACCAAAGGACAGATTTGACATTATTTGATTTTAAGGGTATTTTGGTCATTCCCACTCCAATCTATCCGGGTAAACCATGGATTTTAATCCTTTAAGAGCATTCAATAGCTCATTTTTCTCCAAAATTTCCTAAGACTCAAACCCCAACCCTACGACTCCAAATCTCATCCTTCTATGTCTTTTGATTGAACCATAGAAATTTCAAATTGATTTGGGATTCGAGTTGATCATGTTAAGGGAGTCGAGAAGCACACTTTATTTATGTGAATAAATTTCCGGAGTCGGAAGTTCATATGCATCTTCTATTTTTAGGTATGTGGGGCTTCGAACAAGAATAATTTTTCCATTCTTGTGCCCGTATCTTTAATTTTTATTATGGATTATTATGAGTTTGGCAAATGAATTTATTTCAAAGATATCCTACCATTAGATTTTGATTATGTATATATGTAAATTGTTCAAGCTTGCCAATTATGATTATTTAATGGATTCATATGGTTTTGTAAGTTCAATTATGTCTAAATAATTCGATTATGAACTTATAAAGATTTGAATTGTAAGTTTTGAATCACATGAGTATTTGACTATTTTTGTTCTATGAATTGAGATTTAATATTGGAATTCTTG